>NC_136125.1:7084110-7200751 GCF_965212315.1 Lampetra planeri | reverse complement strand
TGCGTGCTGATATGAGCTACCCGTCGGAGGCCGTTGGACTGCGAGAAGGGCTGGGTGCAGATGCAGCACTTGTCGTAGTAAAAAAAAACATAAAAAATATTACATAGAAAACAGGGGGAACATAGACATAGAATAGGGAGAGAGTGGGGGTAGAGAGAGGGGGGATAGAGAGAGGGGGTAGAGACAAAGGGGGTAGAGAGAGAGGGGGTAGAGAGAGAGGGGGTAGAGAAAGATGGAAGGGGTAAGAAGGAGGAGAGCAAAGCGTGAAGTCGTTTGTGAAATCTTTCATTTAAAAAGGGGGAGGGTGGTTTACATAAAGCAAAGCATTGAAAAAAAAAACCGAAATGATGAACGAAGCAAAGTGCCGACTACACCGAGCATTTTCTTGTTTCCTCTGATCGTAAAAAAAAAGAGAAGGGGGTGGGGGAAGAGAAGGGGGGGGGGGGGTCAAAGTAGCCGTGGGGCAGGGGCAGGACACCATGGAGGTCGAAACAGAATCTGCAAAGTGCACAAAGGCGCATGAGGAATTACACCGAGAGGAGCACGTGCATTAGAGAGCACAACGCCGGCGTTTTGCTGCTGCTATTATTTGTATTATTATTTTACACGGGAGATCCGTGGTGGTCTGAGCGTAGCAACAACAGCAGCAGCAACACAAGAAACAAGAGGCAAAACAAAATGACATCAAATGCCGCAAAACACGGGTACCTTACGGGCTCCTTTACGGGAACGTGGCACGGCGAGCAAAACGAGGTCCCGTGTTCAACGGTCTCTCGTCGAAACGCACGCGGTAGATAAATACCCTGCGACGTCACAACGGAAGAGTGCATTCGAGAAGAAAACGCGTGCCTCTTGAAAGTGGGTGGATTTGGGAACTCTTGCAGGAAGCGGTGCGCCGTCTTTGTGCCAGAGATAAGGGCCAGCGGAAGGTGACATTGCAGAACTACCTCTGAGACCCCCGCCCTGCTCGTTGCACGTGCAGTGTCAGTGAGACAGAGGCAAGATTTCTAGGAGGCGCCTTCTTTATTCAACAACTTCCACGGTCTTGTCCTCACACTCTCCACAGTGGCTCAGTCCAGCCTGTACACAACACAGAGGTCGCAAACGGGTTTTGATTCCTTACCCGTACCCGGCCGCACCAGGGTCGCAAACGGGTACCCGGCCGGGTACAGGTAGCCAGATATCGGGTAGGGTACGGGTATCGGGTACCCGATTGCGATCTCTGACACAACACGAGCCGTCTAACACTGACGGCGCCGACTGAGACAGCCAACAACTTCCAGCAGCGCAGTGTCTAGCGGAGACAGCAGCGACGACGAGACGAGTTCACTCCCAGACACGGCAGCCCCGAGCCCCCCGCTCTCGGCTCCTTTTATGCTCCCAGCGCCGCCTGGCTCCGCCCTGACCGCGCCTCCCTTCTCGAACCCGCCAGCAGGTTCCAGCAGGTTCCAGATGGGGTCCTCCGTGACCCTTGCCCAAGTTCCTCCGCCCTGCCAACACACCCCGAGCTCACCGGCGTGTGCGCTGTCTGTCCACCACAGCTGCCGCTGCCGTCCACCAGCCGGCGCTATGACACTGCACTTGCATGGCAGCCTCACGTGGCCTGCTGTGGAGAAAGTGTTCCTCTGACATCACAATCAGAATTCATCCTGGAAGAATCCGACGAACAGATGTCATTGGCGTTTCTTGCAGTTATAGACTTCCACTTTGAATGCCACCACGTGAGTTGCTCTCACAGCTCGTGTCACGCACAATGGTGTTGTCGATCGCCAGCTACGTTTTCATTGGACATGGGTGGTGTGGCTGGTGTAGTATCGTTACGATGCATTCTCTAGCAGCCCCTCTAACCCTTCTTTCCGATGTAACGAGATCGCTGCCGCCGCATCAGCTGTTCCATGCAACCCCTGTAACAAACAAAGACAAAGATCCCCCGTGTAGCCTTAATAGACTGTTGGGGCAAGTGCTGTTAGCGAGTAGCACCCATGAAGGCCGGCACGGGTACGCATGGTGGTGGGTGGCCAACACCACGCCCGCACGCCTTTGTCTCCCCAGTGGCGATGTTACACATTGCACCAGGTACTCATTTGAGGCTGAGTCAACCTAGGGAGAGGCCCGGGACCGGATAAGATAATCGTCACTGGGAGTCGGCCGTGAGCGGGATTGAACTCGAGTAGCCGCGTTCGTGGCGCCGCTCGCCAACCGCTGCACCACCGCTCCCCAACCTCTGTAACGTCCCGGGCGTCACCGACACGGCCATTCGGACGAACGCGCCCATTCTGCGCCACCCACTCTGAACGCACGAGATTCTCATGGGGACGATTTTTTCGGAAGTGTTTTTTGTTTTGGCTTCTCAGAGACGCGGATCCACACACAGTTGTGGTAGCGGACGGTTGGGTGGATGGGTGAACGAGCGAGTTGGTGGATAAAATGAGCGAGTTGATGGGTGGGTGAGTGAAGGGATAGATGACCGAAGCGGATGTGTGGATGGGTGAGTGTCTGGATGAGTGAGTGGATGGGTGAGTGAGTGAGTGAGTGGATGAGTGAGTGACTGGATGGGTGAGTATCTGAATGAGTGAGTGGATTGGTGAGTGAGTGGATGGGTGGATGAGTGAGTGGATGCGTGAGTGTATGGGTGAGTGAGTGGATGGGTGGATGACTGAGTGGACGGGTGAGTGTCTGGATGCGTGAGTGGATGGGTGAGTGAGTGAGTGAGTGGATGGGTGGATGAGTGAGTGAGTGAGTGGACGGGTGAGTATCTGGATGCGTGAGTGGATGGGTGGATGAGTGAGTGGATGATTGGGCAGCGAATGTCAATCCTAACGGTTCGTGCTGCCCTCTCCAGCGTGTGAACCAGAGGAGGTCTCAGATCTAGCGCTGTGTTATCAGCTTCAATTGTACCCTCATCTCTAATAGGACGGTTTGTCTAATCAGGCTCTATTGACGGGGGGGTGGGCGTCTTTGTCGTCCACGCATTTGCGTAGCACCACAAATGCGAGTGCGTATTTACACGTAGTGCCTGCCTTAATAGGTGCTTGCTAACAGCACCTATCCGTTATAGGCCGTAGAGGGATGATGGTGGTTGGTTGGTGGTGGTGGTTGTTCGCGTTCTTTGTCCGTGATGTCTTTGTCCACGCGTTCTGCTGAGAATGCCTCCGTAATATAAAGCACGCGGCGTGTTTCTCATTTCGCGAGAGGCATTGATGATGGGAGATCTCAGCAGCAAGGGCGGAGGCGGTGGGGGTGGTGGTGGTGGGGGGGGGGCGTTCAACGGAGGCGCGTCGCTCGTTCATTTCTCCAATCGATCCGGGCTCCATTCCCGTGTCACGGGTTTCAACCCCTTCCACCTCCCCGCATCCATCTCAGTTTCGCCCGCACGTCTCTGCCAGCAGCAACAACAACAACAACAACGACGGAAAGGACATCGTCATCGTCATTATTTATCTTCAGCAGTATCAAGATGTTAATGTGACGCAAGCAGTCACCACCACCACCACCTCCACGATGTACGTGGAGTTGTTTGACCATACTTCCCCCCGCCGGTCAATGTGGCTTGGAGTTTGTGGGTGGGAAAGAAGAAGTAGTTCTCCGCACTGCCCTCGACTGCCCACAGCGCTGATTGGAGCTGCCGATTAGGCGCGGTGCTTGCCCATCCGAGCGCTATCCAGGCTCAACCCTTGCTTAGCATCCGAGATCTCGCGAGATCGTAGGCAATTGACATTGTGTCGCCCTAGGTGTGTTTGTGTGTAGGTGTGTCTGTGTAGGTGTGTCTGTGTGTAGGTGTGTCTGTGTGTAGGTGTGTCTGTGTGTAGGTGTGTCTGTGTGTAGGTGTGTCTGTGTGTGTGTCTGTGTGTAGGTGTATCTGTGTGTAGGTGTGTCGGTGTGTCTGTAGGTGTGTCTGTGTGTGTAGTGGTTAGCGCGCTGCGCTACGAACCTGGCGACCTGAGTTCGATTCCCGCTCACGGCCAACACCCAGTGACGATTATCTGAACCGGTCATGGGCAACCCCTAGGTCGACTCAGCCTCAAATGAGTATCTGGAACCGTGTGTAAAAAACATCGCCACTGGGCAGACAAAGGCGGCCGGGCGTGGTGATGGCCACCCACGACCCCCTCGTGTGCCGTGCTGGCGTTCATTAATGCTCGCAAATAGCACTTTGTCCGCCTCGTGGCGATGTTTACACATCACATTTGCTACTCATTTGAGGCTGAGTCGACCCAGGGGAAGCCCAGGACCGGGTTCGTAGCGCAGCTACCGCTCCCCGATCACACACACGCACATACACACTCACCCCAGCCATGAGCACGTGTGCACAACACGCACACTCGCACATTATTTGGCCATCATAATATTTCATCCCTAAAACATCCGTCACCGGCTCTCGTTTAAACGCTGAGATGATGAAGTAAAAAAAAACAAATTTAAAAAAAATACACAGAGCGAGAGGGAGAGAGCGAAAGAGCTCTGATCCATTTTCAAAATTACTTTGCAAAGAAACGGGATGTCATCATCATCATCATTGTCACCTCAACCCGGTGAATCTCTGATGATGGAGAATGATGACTCATAGCCTTGCATTTCAGATGGCTCTGGGTGCCAAGGTGGCTAGGAGATGTTGACTAACTCGCCTTGTATACAGGAGGACGTGGGTTCGAAACCCAACCCTGACGCCTGCTATATACTTGGAGTTTGCATGATCTACCCCTAGTGGGCATTGATTTTTTTCTCCGGGTTATCGGGGTTTTTTTTCTCTTCTTCCACATTTATAATCATGCGTTAAGTGTATTTGGCTGCTCTAAATGTCCACGCGATAAGCAACTTTGTTGAGCTATCATTTGTTTCCAGGTCGCTTCAGAAAAAGAGCTTTCGAGCTTAGTGGGTTTATCGAGTATTGTTGTCATTATTATTTATATTCTTGGTTCTTTCGGTAAAGTCACGTAGAAGGGAAACAATAAAACAATATAAATATAAATCAATATACATACATTTTTATTGTTTTATATTTATATTGTTTTATTGTTTCCCTTCTACGTGACATTACCGAAAGAACCAAGAATATGAATCCCTGCAGTCACGAAAGCTTTAAATCAAAATTATTATTTCTGTTAATCAATTGACGGCTCTGCTCTGCCTACGTTGCCGGCTATGACGCAGCAAGGTGACACGGCGTTCGCTATTTCGCTCTCGCCACTCACCCGCCTGTGGCCCGTCGCCTGCTTGTCACTCTTCTATCGCTACTACCACGAGTTGCTGTCCCCGTAGGCTCGACTCGTTGGTTACTTGTTCCACCCATGTGGAGGTCTCGGTGTCACCCACACAGTGTTCAGCCACCACACTTCAGGCCACAACACCACACTCACTCTCCCACTCACTCACCCACTGCAGGTCACAACAGCACACTCACTCACCCACTCACTCACCCACTCACTCACTCACTCACCTACTCACCACACTGCAGGTCACAACACCACACTCACTCACCCACTCACTCACCCACCGACTCACTCATCTACTCACTCATCCACTCACTCACTCATCCACTCACCCATTCACCCATCCACTAACCCATTGCAGGTCACAACAGCACACTCACCCACTCACTCACCTACTCACCACACTGCAGGCCACAACACCACACTCACTCACTCACCCACTCACTCACCCACCCACTCACTCATCTACTCACTCATCCACTCACTCACTCATCCACTCAATCATCCGCTCATCCACCTACTCACCCACCCACTCATCCACTCACTCACCCACTCACTCACTCACTCACCCACCCACCACACTGCAGGTCACAACACCACACTCACTCACCCACTCACCCACTCACTCACTCACTCGCCCACTCACTCACCCACTCACTCACCCACCCACTCACTCATCTACTCACTCATCCACTCACTCACTCACTCACCCACTCACCCACTCACTCACTCACCCACCCACCACACTGCAGGTCACAACACCACACTCACTCACCCACTCACCCACTCACTCACCCACCCACTCACTCACCCACTCACTCACCCACCTACTCACTCGTCCACCCACCCACCACACTGCAGGTCACGACACTTCTCACGCTGCTCCAAGTTGAAACATCTCTGTGGGATCTTTGGTCGACATCAGGCGCAGCGAATTACATGATATCGTGATGCTGACATGGATATTCATTTTAAGACTTCACACACACCGAGAGTTGTTATTGACGAATGCGTTGAGCTTCGTCGGTTTACATTTTACGTTCGTTTTTATATGTTGCTGTTCTTCTTGTTGACGCGCGGAGTGCTTTATTGGGGGAATTAACGCATTGGGGAACGCTGAGGATTTATACTCTGCAATAGGGGGGCGGGGGGGCGGGGGGGGCACGTGGGATTGAAAATCCCTCGGATTCATCCACAGCTGACGCAGCAAGGACATTACCCCCCCCCCCCTCTGCCTCCCAGTATCCATCCCTGTTCCGTCCACCGCACCTCCGACTAGCACGTTTGGCTACGTACGGTGCGAAAGAAGGCCAGCATGCGTGCGAGGGGGACACGCGCGTCCGGCGGACAGCGATTGGAGGGGAGGACGGCTTAGGGGTTGGGGTGACGGAGTGGGGGGGGGCGCAGGGGGGTAGGGGGTGTTGTGTTGTGGGGGGGGGTGTGCCGGGGGTAGGGGGTGTAATGGGGGGGGGGGGCGAACAGATTAAGGTGGCGAGTGCCGTCTGCCCTTCTGGAATCATTCCAGATGAACGAATCAGTAAATAAATAAAATATTCAAATGAATAGAAAGCCGAACATACGCGTCCATGCACATGCGTGCAAGCGCGTACTGTATTCACACCGGCATTCGGCACTGGGGAGACAAAGGTGGCCGGGCGTGGTGTTTTCGCTGTACGCCAGATCCATGGGGCGCCGGGTCTGTGCCGACTCTCATCGGTCCCAAGCCCGCCACCCCACACGGA
The DNA here is from genome assembly GCF_965212315.1 of Lampetra planeri. Lineage (NCBI taxonomy): Eukaryota > Metazoa > Chordata > Hyperoartia > Petromyzontiformes > Petromyzontidae > Lampetra > Lampetra planeri. The sequence goes on along the minus strand of NC_136125.1, from coordinate 7,193,799 downwards.
CACAAACTATGGAGCGCAGAGTGAACCCATCGAGGTACACGGAGACCCATTGGGATGCAGAGAGGTGCGCAGCGACCCATCTAGATACACAGAGATGCACAGAGACGCGTAGAATTACACACAGAGACACGGATAAATTTCGAGACGCAGAGACGCGTAGAGGTGCATCGATATTAACAGAGAAACTAAACTCAAACTGAACTATGGTTTACTTTACCAAGATCAGCAGCAGGAAGAAGGGGCGCCGGGCAACAATCGGGAGGAAGGAGAGAACGAATGACCGGGCCAAGATGTAGGAGATGAGAGGGCTGTGGTGATGATGATGAGAGGAGAGAGAAGAGACGGAGAGAGAAGGAAGGAGCGATCACAAATTAACTGCACGGAGGATTGGCGTCTGTTTTCACAGGGGGCGGGGCTTACTGGAAGCTTTAGCTGCTTTAGATACATAGACATGGGTCAATCGCATGAGTTGTTTTGGATCGCCCACCAGGTTTCCGTTGTACAGTTCATGGCTCTCGACGTGTATAGGTCACGTTTATACAATTTCCCTGATTTTGTTTTTTAACGCAGCACCTGTAAACCCTCCCTTCCCATGTGACATTGGGTGCCACGAAGGCGAGATGTTAGGTACCTCTCCTGGTATGCAGGAGGTCGTGCGTTCTATCCAGACCTTGACGCCTGCTGTATATTTGGAGTTTTCATGTGCCTTTTTCCCCGTGGTCGCGTGGATTTTTCTCCGGGCCCTCCGGTTTTTCACTCCACATTTGGAATCAACATCACGACGCGTTTCGAGTATTTGGCTGCTAGACATTTCCGCGCGACGAGCAGCTTCATTGAGCTGTCATTGGCGATAGCTGGGTGGTTTCTGAAAAAAAAGGCGACGTTGCTCAGTGGGCCTTACCTGGTCAAATAAAAACAAACACATTCCTGCGGAGGGAGCTGGTAGGAACGTTGGGTTGCTCGGTCAATGGCCAGGGTCAACGGCGGCGTGGTGTATTCCGCAAATATGCCCGACTGTGAGGGCGGGCACAAGCCGGCGTGAGTAGGTTAAACGTTGAGTTTTATAAGGGCACCACGGGGTGACCAGCCCCTCCCCACCCAGCCCCACCCCTCACCCAGCCCCACCCCTCCCACCCCCCACCTAGCCCCACCCCACCCTCCCCACCCAGCCCCTCCCTACCCTCCCCACCCAGCCCCTCCCAACCTTCCCCTCCCCACCCAGCCCCACCCTCTCCACCCTCCCCTCCCCACCCACCCAGCCCCTCCCTCCCCGACCCAGCCCCTCCCTGCACGACGGACGGACACAATAATCCCCTGTGGGCTGGTGTAACCAGGAGGTTCCTACCAGTAAAAGTTTTGTTAAGTTTAGTTTTGCTGATTTGTCCGGGTCACCGTTGAAAAATTACAGAGCTTCTTAGCCCGGCGGGCCTTATCCGCCATAAACCGACCGATCCTCTGACTGACTGCTGCACCAATACAAAGTGCCAACTTCCCACTCGCCATAACTTCCTTCCATCGCGATCAATATAGATCACAGGCTGTATCGACCCCTGCTCGTCCGCTGGCTGTCTTACTCCTTTCGTTGCAGATTTACACAAAGAATGGAAGGAACGAAGAGCGGGGGGAGGGTTGGGTTGGGGTGGGGGGTCACGGTTCACGCGAACCCTTTCATCCTGAAAATAAAACTCAGAGCAGCTTCGGCGCGTCTGAGATCCGATTACGTCTTTGTCGCCAACAGCACACTCATGATGGCGATAATAATGACAGCAACTTCAACTCGTATCGCTGCGCTATGCCTCTGCCGCGCGGTGTTCGCTTCTTGCTGCCCCTAGAGAGAGAGAGAGGGGGAGGGGGGGGCAGAGGAGGAAGACTCAGAGGCGCGCAAGGAGGAGGAACCACGGACGGACGGGAGGGCAGCAGCAGCCAGGCGGTGAGGAGTCCACGCCAAATGCCACGCTCCAAGCTCTGCGGTCCTCTATACATGAAGGTGCCATCCGCCAATCATCGAGCGTTGTACATGCGGGAGGGGGGGGGGCGGTGGAAAACAAAGAATGCGGAGAAAACCCACGTGTGAGTGACCTTTGAGTCTAGGTCGCGTCACGGATAGAAAGGGAGGGGGGAGGGGGCGATGCAACGGGGGTCGAGAGTGACGACGGAGCGGCAGCCGACGGATGGAACGCGCCCGTGAGAGACGGAGCGGTGAAATCCGCCACCACCGCGCTGGCACGAACGGCATCGCAGAGCGCCGTGAGGGATGGGGAAGCCTTCACCGAGCAGTAGATAGATCATGGCTGCTGATGACGACGACGACGACGACGATGATGATGATGCTGATCGTGCGTGATTGCTTCTCGTTTGTTTTTGTCACCCCGGATCTCCCATAGAAACGCGACGTGCGCATTCGCGCGGGTATCGCGTGGACAGAATTATTTTCGTCTGTCTGCTACAAATGCCTCGCCGGTTTGCATTGTACTGTACAATACAACAGCGCGCATGATTAGTCGCGTCGCGCTGGATGAGGAACGCCCCACGCCGCGTCTGGGATGGGGCGGTTGCACGCCTGTCAAGCCCTTCTCAGTGCCTACCTATTCACACGCAAATTCAGACCGCATCGGTCACCCCGTGACCCTGAAACATCTCAACGTTCATCCTACAACGTCCCAACGCAAGGGAGAAACACAAACAAATAGGCACAAACATGTTGCCCGTATTGAAACGGCTGTACGCCGTATGGACCCGAAGACTAAATATCCCTGTGCATGAATACACGGGGTAAACCCGAGTATGGGTTGAGAGCGATGCGTTTACTTGACCATAGCTTCTCAATGCTGCTCAGTGCGGATTGATTGAGGCGGCGGAGACCGTGTAGGTGATGGGACCATAGCAGTGCAGTGCAACAATGAATATCGTTTGCGATGCCGGTTGGCCAAAGAGATGCCCAGGATTGGTGTTGGCTGGTGCTGAGAATTCGAACTCGGGTCCCCAGGATCCTAGCACAGTGCGCTAACCACTGCGCCACCGCTCCCCTCCCCTCTCCCCCGCGGCAACATACGTATACTGCATAGACTTCTGTCTAAATCAGAATTATAATACAGAATTGTGATAAACATCATGGCCATATATTTGCATTCGTTCACATCGTCCATGCGCTGTCCTTATGGTGGAAAATGGAAACATAAAATCTCACGCGATGTGGATTTATATCGCGCGGGTGATGTTTAATTTCGAGCGAAAACGAGAGGCAGTCAGTCACAGGCAGGGGGAACAAAGGAAGGTCTTGAGCCTGGATTTTAGCACGCGGCAGGGAGTCGACAGCACGAAGGGCAGGGAGTGGAGGGGTTCAGGACTGCGAGGGCAGCAAGGAGATTGAGCGACCACCCTCTGGGCGAGGGTTGGCTGCGCGATTTGGTTGACAGAAAGTCGTGGCTGCTGGGTCCGATAGTGCGTGGAGGGGAGGAGAGCGAGATGAGAGGGGAGAGGTAGGAGAGTGCGTGGAGGGGAGTAGAGTGAGATGAGAGGGAATAGGCAGGAGAGTGCGTGGAGGGGAGTAGAGTGAGATGAGAGGGAATAGGCAGGAGAGTGTGTGGAGGGAAGTAGAGTGAGATGAGAGGGGAGAGGTAGGAAAGTGTGTGGAGGGGAGTAGAGTGAGATGAGAGGGGAGAGGTAGGGGAGTGCGTGGAGGGGAGTAGAGTGAGATGAGAGGGGAGAGGTTTGAGAGTGTGTGGAGGGGAGTAGAGTGAGATGAGAGGGGAGAGGTAGGAGAGTGCGTAGCGGGGGTAGAGTGAGATGAGAGGGGAGAGGTCGGAAAGTGCGTGGAAGGGACGAGAGTGAGATGAGAGGGGAGAGGTAGGAGAGTGTGTGGAGGGGAGTAGAGTGAGATGAGAGGGGAGAGGTAGGAGAGTGCGTAGCGGGGGTAGAGTGAGATGAGAGGGGAGAGGCAGGAGAGTGCGTAGCGGGGGTAGAGTGAGATGAGAGGGGAGAGGTCGGAGAGTGCGTGGAAGGGACGAGAGTGAGATGAGAGGGGAGAGGCAGCAAAGGCGTAGCTAGGATAGTTTGTGCCCGGGGAATAAAGAATAACAATTGTAATTTTAATGAAATATTGTATTTAAAGAAGCAAATTTATAGAAATTATATTACATGGTTCACTCAGTCACTGTCGTAGACTGGTTGACATAGTCTACAAAAGATACATTTTTCTTGATTTCACTGTCGCAAACTGGTCAATCACGTAATCAAAATCAGTTTTTTTCTAATGTTTCTCTTTCAATGCTAAGAAGAGCAAGATAGCTGATACGATCTTGTCCCATTGAAGCCGCAAATACGACAAAATAAGTTTCAATTTGCTGAACGACCGCTCACAGCTTGCAATTGAAACTGTTATTGTTAATAAAATTTGCAGTGAAATTCGCAAATTCGGAAATATGTCGTCTCCATAAAACACAATAAAACCAAGAAGATCCAAAGGAGTTTCTGGTAGAACTTCATTCCGGTTACTGAGCAGCATTTTGCAATCTCTAATTTCTGTGAAAAGTTCGTGGCCGTTGATGTCGGTGTCATAGAAATTTCCAAAATCTGTGCAATTTCGACGAATTGCATCGACATCTGTGTCGGATAGAAGAGTTTTGACGTCCAGCAGAAATCCAAATTTTGTGTTCAGGTCTTTTAGTCGTAAAAACCGTGTTGACATGTCCTGTTGAAGTCGATCAAATACGCTCTTTATAACGCGCACAATTTCTTCTTCTGCTGAAAGTCCTGCATCTCTTGCCAGTTCTCCTGGCATCTTCCGACGTCGCCTAATTCTTCTGTCCACATCGATCCCCCAGGCTGTGCATCTTGTTTTGGCGTTTTCTACAGCAACCTGGCTCAAATCATCACGAAGCTTGACAAATTCATGCTCCAAAGATTCAAGATCAGTTTCTGCTTCCTTGAAATTTATAGTAGGATCCTGCAAGCGCTTCTGAACACGATACATTTTTCCAAGAATGACATTCCAGAAATGTAATAAAACTATGAAGTTAAAAGTTAATACGCATGCCTGTAACTGTTCTGCATCACTTCTGGTTTAAGGCGTCATAGTTACGTCCTCCGATAATTTGTCTAGCAGCCCTACTAGTTCAACCAGTCCTTCATACTATGAGATCTCTTTTACCAGTGGCAAAATATAATGGTAGGTTTTTACCCTTTTAACTGGTACAAAACTGACACCTTTATTCAAGGCATCATGTTTGCAATGACCACAACACAAGTAGTCAATAAAGCAAACAAAAAGAAGCAACTCTGATAAGGATAATAATATGCACTGTCCTTGAAGTTGATTGGCCCACACCCGAGACGGCTTTCTTTAGAGCCTAGTCCCCATTGGTGTAGGGCCAGATGACACCAGAAGGCGTACAACTCAAAAACAGTGCAATATCAGAGTATTGAGAGTTCGGGGTAAACATTTACACTATGAGATCTCTTTTACCAGTGGCAAAATATAATGGTAGGTTTTTACCCTTTTAACTGGTACAAAACTGACACCTTTATTCAAGGCATCATGTTTGCAATGACCACAACACAAGTAGTCAATAGAGCAAACAAAAAGAAGCAACTCTGATAAGGATAATAATATGCACTGTCCTTGAAGTTGATTGGCCCACACCCGAGACGGCTTTCTTTAGAGCCTAGTCCCCATTGGTGTAGGGCCAGATGACACCAGAAGGCGTACAACTCAAAAACAGTGCAATATCAGAGTATTGAAAGTTCGGGGTAAACATTTACACTATGAGATCTCTTTTACCAGTGGCAAAATATAATGGTAGGTTTTTACCCTTTTAACTGGTACAAAACTGACACCTTTATTCAAGGCATCATGTTTGCAATGACCACAACACAAGTAGTCAATAAAGCAAACAAAAAGAAGCAACTCTGATAAGGATAATAATATGCACTGTCCTTGTGTTGTGGTCATTGCAAACATGATGCCTTGAATAAAGGTGTCAGTTTTGTACCAGTTAAAAGGGTAAAAACCTACCATTATATTTTGCCACTGGTAAAAGAGATCTCATAGTGTAAATGTTTACCCCGAACTCTCAATACTCTGATATTGCACTGTTTTTGAGTTGTACGCCTTCTGGTGTCATCTGGCCCTACACCAATGGGGACTAGGCTCTAAAGAAAGCCGTCTCGGGTGTGGGCCAATCAACTTCAAGGACAGTGCATATTATTATCCTTATCAGAGTTGCTTCTTTTTGTTTGCTTTATTGACTACTTGTGTTGTGGTCATTGCAAACATGATGCCTTGAATAAAGGTGTCAGTTTTGTACCAGTTAAAAGGGTAAAAACCTACCATTATATTTTGCCACTGGTAAAAGAGATCTCATAGTGTAAATGTTTACCCCGAACTCTCAATACTCTGATATTGCACTGTTTTTGAGTTGTACGCCTTCTGGTGTCATCTGGCCCTACACCAATGGGGACTAGGCTCTAAAGAAAGCCGTCTCGGGTGTGGGCCAATCAACTTCAAGGACAGTGCATATTATTATCCTTATCAGAGTTGCTTCTTTTTGTTTGCTTTATTGACTACTTGTGTTGTGGTCATTGCAAACATGATGCCTTGAATAAAGGTGTCAGTTTTGTACCAGTTAAAAGGGTAAAAACCTACCATTATATTTTGCCACTGGTAAAAGAGATCTCATAGTGTAAATGTTTACCCCGAACTCTCAATACTCTGATATTGCACTGTTTTTGAGTTGTACGCCTTCTGGTGTCATCTGGCCCTACACCAATGGGGACTAGGCTCTAAAGAAAGCCGTCTCGGGTGTGGGCCAATCAACTTCAAGGACAGTGCATATTATTATCCTTATCAGAGTTGCTTCTTTTTGTTTGCTTTATTGACTACTTGTGTTGTGGTCATTGCAAACATGATGCCTTGAATAAAGGTGTCAGTTTTGTACCAGTTAAAAGGGTAAAAACCTACCATTATATTTTGCCACTGGTAAAAGAGATCTCATAGTGTAAATGTTTACCCCGAACTCTCAATACTCTGATATTGCACTGTTTTTGAGTTGTACGCCTTCTGGTGTCATCTGGCCCTACACCAATGGGGACTAGGCTCTAAAGAAAGCCGTCTCGGGTGTGGGCCAATCAACTTCAAGGACAGTGCATATTATTATCCTTATCAGAGTTGCTTCTTTTTGTTTGCTTTATTGACTACTTGTGTTGTGGTCATTGCAAACATGATGCCTTGAATAAAGGTGTCAGTTTTGTACCAGTTAAAAGGGTAAAAACCTACCATTATATTTTGCCACTGGTAAAAGAGATCTCATAGTGTAAATGTTTACCCCGAACTCTCAATACTCTGATATTGCACTGTTTTTGAGTTGTACGCCTTCTGGTGTCATCTGGCCCTACACCAATGGGGACTAGGCTCTAAAGAAAGCCGTCTCGGGTGTGGGCCAATCAACTTCAAGGACAGTGCATATTATTATCCTTATCAGAGTTGCTTCTTTTTGTTTGCTTTATTGACTACTTGTGTTGTGGTCATTGCAAACATGATGCCTTGAATAAAGGTGTCAGTTTTGTACCAGTTAAAAGGGTAAAAACCTACCATTATATTTTGCCACTGGTAAAAGAGATCTCATAGTGTAAATGTTTACCCCGAACTCTCAATACTCTGATATTGCACTGTTTTTGAGTTGTACGCCTTCTGGTGTCATCTGGCCCTACACCAATGGGGACTAGGCTCTAAAGAAAGCCGTCTCGGGTGTGGGCCAATCAACTTCAAGGACAGTGCATATTATTATCCTTATCAGAGTTGCTTCTTTTTGTTTGCTTTATTGACTACTTGTGTTGTGGTCATTGCAAACATGATGCCTTGAATAAAGGTGTCAGTTTTGTACCAGTTAAAAGGGTAAAAACCTACCATTATATTTTGCCACTGGTAAAAGAGATCTCATAGTGTAAATGTTTACCCCGAACTCTCAATACTCTGATATTGCACTGTTTTTGAGTTGTACGCCTTCTGGTGTCATCTGGCCCTACACCAATGGGGACTAGGCTCTAAAGAAAGCCGTCTCGGGTGTGGGCCAATCAACTTCAAGGACAGTGCATATTATTATCCTTATCAGAGTTGCTTCTTTTTGTTTGCTTTATTGACTACTTGTGTTGTGGTCATTGCAAACATGATGCCTTGAATAAAGGTGTCAGTTTTGTACCAGTTAAAAGGGTAAAAACCTACCATCAGTCCTTCATAGATAGCTTTTACAGCTTCTGATCGTGCACTCCAGCGTGTTTTAGACTCCCGCTTTACTGTGATGGGCACAGCTTTTTTTTAACTCTTCCCAACGAATTTTTGAACGAGAGAAAAACAAATATATACTTTCAACTGTTCCAAAAAATGTGACGACAAGTGGATCCTATTTAGCTGAGTGTACTCCTGCCAAGTTTAACCTGTTGTTGTCACAGTTGACAAACAATGCTCTGTGATTTTTGTTGTTTGGGACGTTCTTCCATGTAAGTTCTTAATAGGCGCGCGTACCAAAATGTAATTACATGACACGTAGGCTGTGTGTGGCGGGATATATAAACTTTTAGGTTGAGGTGTAGATTTGTGCAGTAGTTTCAGGCTGCCGCGCCCGCCGCAATAAGTTATAATGTAACGTTGTAAGCCTCATTTTGGCGCCCCTCTACCTTGGCGCCCGGGGACATATGTACTCCCCTGCCCACCCCCCCCCCCCTTAGCTACGCCTCTGAGAGGGAGGCAGGCGCGAGTCCATGATGGATCTTGGAAAAAAAAACATGAAACGAGCTCCCACTTTGACCTTCGACCCGCTCGTTATCTTCTCGCCTCCGTTCCCATCGAGGGGGTCTCTTCCCCTCCCCCTTCCCCGCTCCACCCCCACCACCCCCTCCCACTACCCCCGATCCTCCTCGTTTCCGCGTGACCCTACAAATCGCTTGACTTCAATAACAACAACAAAACCTCCATCTTCTAATCCTGGAGATAATTGGGGCGGCGAACCCCCCCCCCCAGGGAGGTGGCGAGAAAAACAACACGCAGAGTGCCTGTGGGTGGTGGTGACGGTGCGGGTGGTGGTGGTGCTGGTGGTGCTGGTGCTGGCGGTGAGTGTGATGGTGGTGGTGAGTGTGGTGGTGGTGCTGGGGTGCTGGTGCTGGTGCTGGCGGTGAGTGTGGTGGTGGTGCTGGGGGTGCTGCTGCTGGTGATGGTGCTGGCGGTGAGTGTGGTGGTGAGTATGGTGGTGAGTATGGTGGTGGTGGTGAGTGTGGCGGTGGTGGTGAGTGTGGCGGTGATGGTGAGTGTGGCGGTGGTGGTGAGTGTGGTGGTGGTGGTGAGTGTGGCGGTGGTGGTGAGTGTGGTGGTGGTGGTGAGTGTGGCGGTGGTGGTGAGTGTGGTGGTGGTGAGTGTGGTGGTGGTGAGTGTGGTGGTGGTGCTGGTGGTGAGTATGGTGGTGGTGGTGAGTGTGGTGGTGGTGGTGGTGCTGGCGGTGAGTGTGGTGGTGGTGGTGAGTGTGGCAGTGGTGGTGAGTGTGGTGGTGGTGGTGGTGAGTGTGGTGGTGAGTGTGTTGGTGGTGCTGGTGGTGAGTGTGGTGGTGGTGGTGAGTGTGGTGGTGGTGAGTGTGGTGGTGGTGGTGAGTGTGGTGGTGGTGCTGGTGGTGAGTGTGGTGGTGGTGGTGAGTGTGGTGGTGGTGCTGGTGGTGAGTGTGGTGGTGGTGGTGAGTGTGGTGGTGGTGAGTGTGGTGGTGGGGAGTGTGGTGGTGGTGCTGGTGGTGAGTGTGGTGGTGGTGGTGAGTGTGGCGGTGGTGGTGAGTGTGGTGGTGGTGGTGAGTGTGGCGGTGGTGGTGAGTGTGGTGGTGGTGAGTGTGGTGGTGGTGCTGGTGGTGAGTGTGGTGGTGGTGGTGGTGCGGGGGAGGTGTTGGGGAGCGGTAGTGTCGCGGTTAGGGCGCTGCGCTACAAACTCGGCGACCCGAGTTCGATTCCCGCTTATGGCCAACACCGGTGATGATAATCTGAACCGGCCCTGGGCCTCCCCTAGGTCGATTCAGCCTAAATGAGTAAACATCACCACTGGAGAGACAAAAGCGGTCGGGCATGGTGCTGGCCACATACCGCCTCCTGTACCGTGCCGGCCTTCATAGTTGCGCACGAACAGCACTTGCCCCAACAGTCTGTTCATGCTATACGGGGATCTTTGTCTATGCGGCGGGCGATGACCACTGCTGGCGATGATGATGACATTACATTTATTGATTCCAGCCGAATCAGAAAACATGTATTCCTACTCTTGGTCTTTACAACCCTCTAACTCTGACTCTAACCCCAATTTTTTTACGTTTGCGGCTATCTAAGACTCATTTCCAACAGAAAGGGCAATTGACTCCGAACCATCTGGCAGGTCACCCGCAAAACCCGACTCTACTGAGGAGACACTAAATGTCGAAACGGGTTCAGAGTTTTACTTGTGTAGAACCAACGCTACGCGGCAGCAGATGGGTTGTGAACTTGAATTACATTTCGTTTATACGGAGGGACAAATACGTGGAGGAGGCGTACGATCTGCTTATTTATTTTCTTAGGGTTTTTTCGATAAAGTCACGTAGGTAAAAAAAAATAATTAAAGAAAAAAAATTTATTTTTATTTTTTACCTACGTGACTTAAAATTTTAAAAAACATTTTTAATTTTAATTTTTTACCTACGTGACTTTACCGAAAAAACCTGAGAATATGAATCCTTGCAGTCACGAAAGCTTCAAATCTAGAATTGCTTATTTATTATGTAACTTGCCTCGCTAAAACCGTGGACAGATCAACGCCTAGTATAACAACGAGCCAAGGTCAATGCAGACGTTCAGGGCAATAAGCACCTCGTTCGAGACCCAAATATCGCACCCTCCTGGCTCTGACAATCGTAAACCCTCGAAGACATCACTGGGGGAGCCATCAACCGCATCATCAGAGCATCAGCGCCAGGCCGATGCGCCCATCTCCTGTGTAAAATGGAACGTTGCAGACACGAGTCACACGGAGTGCTGCGATCGTGGCCATGTAACCCAAAACCCATGGCCATATACAGTCAATGACACAGGGACACGTAGAGATTCACAGAGATACAGCGAGGTCCATAGAGATACATTAAAGGCAAGCCACAGTAATGCGACTGTGGTCATGCAACACGAACTATGGACCATAAAGTAAACCCATAGAGACCCACATAGATACATAGAGACCAATAGAGATGCATAAAGACCCATATAAATGCATAGAGACCCATAGAGATACATTAAAGAGAAGCCATAATATAATTTTTGGTTTTGTTTTAGATCGTCTTCATATAAATGTGTCGTTGAACCCGCCACCACTTGACCCATCCAATTAGTAAGGTTTGTCACGTACACAAAACATGCCATTTCGTTACTAGTTGAGCACACCCGTGTATTGGAGAGTAAACCCGCGACATTTACTATTCAAGTACCGTGACGTTTCGCCGGCAATTGCAACAACCAGCCTCATCAGGCGGCAGCCAGAGCTGTGGACAAATCCTCCTCCTCCTGCTTCGGTCTGGCATAGACGGGGTGATAAGTAACACATTTGATCTCGCCACTCGTGAATCAGGTGCAAAGACAAGCCACAGTAGTGCGCCTGCAACCCAAACTACGGACCCCCACAGTGATGCCATTGTGGGGGGGGGGGGGTCTGCGCTCCTTCAACGGAGGTGGAACAGCGACACGACACGAAGTCTCTCTCTCTCTCTCTGCTGCTTGCTGATGAAGCCCCCACCCCCTCGTCATGGTAGCAGCAGGACCGCGACATTTTAGCATCGAGATCCTGAACGGATCGCTGCTGCCATCATGCGCATGAATACGACTACTGCATATCGTCTATGGGCAATGTAAGTCTATGGGGAATGTAAGCGTATGGGCAATGTAAGTGTATGGGCAATGTAAGTGTATGGGCAATGTGAGTCTATAGGGATTGATAGTCTATGGGCAATGTAAGTCTATGGGGAATGTAAGTACATGGAGAATGTAATTCGTTGGGTAATGTTAGTCTTTGGGCAATGTAACTCTATGTGGAATGTAAGTGTATGAGCAATCTAAGTGTATGGGCAATGTAAGTCTATAGGGATTGATAGTCTATGGGCAATAGAAGTATATGGGCAACGTGCTGTACTGCATATGGCCAATGTTAGTCTACCACATCGCTGCTGACATTGGGCGCAACAAGAGAACTAACGAAGGCAAAGGCGATCATTCTGCTGCCACCGCTTGGCTGCGTTTGTCATTTCAGAGCCCAGAGACTCTACGGCTCCATCCAGAGCAGCGTCTTTCACAGGTTACACTGGCCCTACAGTCAAAATGCTTCCGAAATAAATCTAGTCCAACTTTACTAATTCTGGGTCACCGAGAATGAAAATGACGCTTAAAATTGGTGATTGGCTCTGGTTTTCAAGATATGTTACTGGGTCAGGATATACGACCCTTGACTTGGGGATGGTGGAGGATAAGTGAGTTATAAAGGGGATCTCAATTTAAACCAGAAATGACTAAAATACATCTTTGACTGCATCTATGAATACACCTTTGACTAGGTTGGACAGTACTTGCTTTTTGAGCAAAACAATGAATGATGCAAGCTGAACCTGATATTTAGTCACAAGGCCGTAATTATAATATTTATTGGGGGGGACACATCTCCCCCAATATTCAAATATGCTCAAAATGTCCCCCCCCCCCCCCAATATATTGCTATAAAATAGATTTCTGTTTATATGATTGTGGTTATGGTTGTTCTGTATTAATCCCTAAACTCTGCAATTACATACAATGAAACAATAAAAGGTAAACAAGATAAAACAGAGCAATGCAATCCAATACACTATTAAACATTATTGTAAAAAATACATAAAAAGTCCGTCCTAGGTGTTAGTGAATATTTTTTTTGTTTTAGGCAGGAAATGGCAGGAAATTCGTTTTCAAATTTAGATTTTTTTTCGGGGAGGGGGGACCCCCAGACCCCATGGAAGATTTGGTCCCCCCCAATGTTGACTCTACGGCTACGGCCTTGTTGCGTCATACATGTGTAGAGGAGTAAAATGGGGACGTGACGTTAGGTGTGCCGTTCATTGCGATGACGTCACATCTCCTAGGGTACTTAAGGGATACCCCGTGACGTAAGCGGGGTCACTGTGGGAACGGGTAGAGTAAGCAGGGTGAAGAGGGAACCAGGGGTAGAGAGAGGGATCGAGTGGTGAGTCTGGGGAGAAGCCGGTGGTAGCCGTAGAGGTGCTTCTCTCTCCGGTCGGTGGAGTCGGCAGAGTCCACGATCCGACACGAGAGAGAGACCGGAGCTAGCCGGTAGGGACCCGGACTCAGAGTAGGACCCCTAGCCCCTGGGAGTTGTGTACCCTGCTGTGTAATATTGTAACAGCTTTAATAAACCCTGGCGGAAGCCCTTAAACTTACCTCCGTCTCCGAGAACATCCGTCGGAATCTCTCTACACATGATATGAATTGTATCATGTTATTCCTATAAGTCATGGATGATACAATCATAACTAGGCTTATATTCCTCTGCTAAACAAATTGCCTTACATCAGCTCTAGAAATCATGCAGTATCGTGCTCTCTTATTTGTCAGTGTTTGATTTTGCAAAGGGACACATTTCTGTTTAGCTGAAGTGAGCAGAGATGCCTCGTACTTGTGTGAATAAAGCCGATAACTTCTGCTATGTGCGTGGTGAAGTGACTTTTGCGTCACAAAAGCGCAGTATAACCACTATGGTTAAGAGGCCTATCACCTTTATTTTAGCTGCAAAATTGGAGATCAGGATAAGATGTGAGCCCCACACATATGCAGCAACACGTGTGCAACAAATCAGGAAAAGGAAATCAATGCCTTTTGCAGGGCCAATGATTTGGAGAGAGCCGACGGGTCATATCAGCAATTGCGACTTCTGCATGGAGCCTCCAGTTGGGAAAGGTGTGTCCAAGAAGAAAGAGTGGACTGTGCATTATCCAAACATTCCATCAGCTATACGCCCAGTACCCCACGGAGAAGGACTGTCGGTTCCTGATGCACCAGAATCATTCTCACTTGAGTCTAGGAAGAGGAAGATGATGCAACTTCTGGTCCTGGACCATCAAGGTCACGTGACCCAGATTTTCTCCCATCCTCCTCCTCTGAACCACACCTCATAACACACAGTGAACTGAAGGACCTTGTCAGGGATCTGGAACTACCCAAGAGTAAGGCAGAGCTGTTGGGCTGCAGACTGCAGCAGTGGAATCTCCTGGCAGGTGATGTGAGGGTTTCCATGTTCCGTGACCGTCAAAAGGATCTTGTCCAATTCTTCTTCATGGAAGGTGATCTTGTAGCCTGCAACAACATCGATGGTGTGATAACAGCCCTCAACATCGTTCATTATCCAGATGAGTGGAGACTGTTCATTGAACAGCTTTGAGATGAGTCTCAAAGCTGTTTTTCTGCATCATGGCAATGCTTTACCATCCATTCCAGTTGGTCATACAGTCCATATGAAGGTAACCTATGACAACATGAAACAACTTTTCAGGTGCATAAACTATGACCAACATCAGTGGCAGCTTTGTGGCGATTTGAAGGTTGTTGCTCTCTTGCTTGGTCTGCAGACTGGATACACAAAGTACTGATGTTTTCTCTGCGAATGGGATAGTCGTGCGAGAGATTCCCACTACATCAACATAGATTGGCCACTCCGACAGTCATTGGAGCCTGGGAGGAAAAGTGTTCAGCATCCACCACTTGTTGAATCAAAGAAAATTGTGTTACCACCCTTGCACATCAAGCTGGGTCTGATGAAGAACTTTGTCAAAGCCATGGACAAAACACAAGCAGCTTTCAAGTACCTCCTTGAAAAATGTCCAAGGTTAAGTGAAGCTAAGATAAAGGAAGGTGTCTTTGTTGGTCCCCAGATTCGTGAACTTCTCCGAGATGATGCATTTGACAGTGCACCGCGTGGTAAGGAAAAGACGGCATGGAAAGCCTTCCAGTTAGTGGCAACACATTTTCTCGGAAACAACAAGGCAGACAACTACAGGGAGTTGGTGGAAAACCTCCTCAAGGCATACAATCGCCTTGGTTGCAACATGTCACTAAAGATACATTTTTTGCACTCTCAGCTCGATTTTTTCCCACCGAACTGCAGAGCAGTGAGCGACGAGCATGGCGAGCGATGTCACCAGGACATTGCGACGATGGAGAAACACTCTCAGGGCAAATGGAGCCCATCAACGCTTGCAGATTGTTGCTGGACAGTGACAAGAGATACTCCATTTAATGAATACAAGAGACAAGCCAAGAAGCGCCGAGTAGACACTGAATAAGGACTAAACTATGTACTTATATATTCATAATCGTTGATTGCATTTTCTTTCATAATACATTTTATTTATATAACCCTCTTTCTGATTTTTAAAGTGTTACACGAACAGCTCGGGTGACATGTTATCATGTAAAGCGACCATAAACACATTTAACGAACTGGGTTTACAATGTATGAGTAAAACTCTACTATCTACACAATAGAAAAAGCTGCAAAATGTAACAAAAACTTAACTCTCTTAGGAACAGTAGTCAATCATATTCTTGGTTCTTTCAGTAAAGTCACGTAGAAGGGAAATAATAAAATTATAAAAATAAAACATTCTTTATTGTTTCCCTTCTACGTGACTTTACCGAAAGAACCAAGAATATGAATCCCTGCAGTCACGAAAGCTTTAAATCGAAAAGTAGGCAATCAGTTGTTTTAATAGTCATATTTTAATTCAGCACATCAAAATCCACAATAAACAGCACATTTCATCTCCGAAGCAGTCGACGTCTGAACAAATTGCAGACCAGTGTTACCAGAGGGGGGTGTCGGGCCACTTTGGCCGATGAAACATCATCATCAGCGTGTGAGGATCGCCACGCCCGCCCACAGGAGGTGTTTTTCACATGCCGTGAATTGTCGGGGGGGGGGGCGCACTAATGGCCCACCAGGGGGCCAACGGTGACACGCGGGCCTTGCAATGAAGAACGCTGCCACGCAGGGGAAGAGCGCTGCGAGGGCTACGAACGATCGACACGAGGGGGCAGCGTTGCCACACACGAGACGAACCCTGTGTCACGCGTCCACGGTCTCGATCTCCTGCTCAAATGAAGGGCTCCCGAAAAAAACTAATTTAAAAACTCGTCAGCGAGCCGTGGAGATAAGTCTGTTCGGGTCCTCTGCCCTTGCTGGCGAAATTCACGGCAGCGGTTGAGTGAATTGACCGTGCTGATGATCTCCAATCCATGTGAAACGTCTTCGTTGTGCGACCCAAATGGATCGGAACGCGCCGTCCCCGTCTCTCTTGTCAGATGTCAGTAGCCGGGTCGAGCCCTGGATAGTCCTTGGATGGGCGATCACCAACGATGCATAACGGGTGCTATAGGCTGCTAGTGGGCTTTCACCAACACATACAACGACAAACATCCCCCGTGCAAGGGCTGTTAGCGAGCTCCTATTAAGAATGCCACCACGGGTACACGATGGGGATAGATGGCCAGCACCACGCCCGGCCGCCTTTGTCTCCCCAGTGTTGATATTTTACACACCGCTGAGTCGACCTAGGGGGGGGGGGGGGTGCCCAAGACCGTCAGTGAGCGGGAATTGAACTCGGGTGGCCGGGTTCGTAGCACCTCTGCCAAAGACAGGATGCATTGACGGCTTGATGTCGGCCACAGTGCTAGGCAGTGGCCAGCATAGAGCAGTGCAGTACAAGCCCACGCTACAAGTCGCTTTAACTCATTCCTTTAGAACTCATTTTGTGTGTGTAGTAGTAGTAATATGTTTTTACCCTTTTATCTGGCAACAAAACTGACACCTTTATACAAGGGGTCATGTTTGCAATAACCACAACACTTGCAGTCAAATTGCAAACAAAAAGAGACAACTCTGATAGTGATATGCACTGTCCTTGAAATTGATTGGTCCACACCCGAGACGGCTTTTCTTAGAGCCTAGTCTCTCTCTAATGTTTGTGTGTGTAGTTCGTTGTCCTTCCCCGCACCCCCGTTGAACACGGTTGGCTACGTGCGGCGTGAAAGAAGTTCAACATACATACACAAATCTAGGCGTAGGTCAATCAGTTTCAAAGACAATGCATATACTGTATTACCAGAGCGTGTTTGATTGCGTGTTTCCCACAAGTACGTGTGGTTAGTGCAGACTTGATTCCGAGAAAAAGGTTTCTATTTGGTTTGAAGCTTTCGTGACTGCAGGAATTACTTTTTGGTTCTTTCGGTAAAGTCACGTAGAAAGAAGATACATTACATAATAGAGCACGACGTTTCGATTGCTTGTGTTGCAATCGAAACGTTTCGATTGCTTGTGTTGCAATCAAAACGTCGTACTGTATTATTTAATTTTTAACGTGACTTTACCGAAAAAAACAAAGCGTATCTATTTGGTGTTCGAACATCTTAACACCTGTTGAACACGCAGTCGGCTTTCGTGACCAATATTATCCACAATAGCGGTTTGTTTTGCGTTAGATCGCGTAAATATAAATGTGTCGCTATACCCGCCACCACCCGGCACAAACCAAAAAAATATCTATTATGGATCTTAATACCTGTTTTATTGCCAGAAACGGTCAAACCGATTCTTGTTTTTTCACGCATAAATCTACACAACATAACAGATAACTCCAGAGCAGTCGATGAACACAATGACTTCACATGCACGTTTGTAGTTGTGGTGAGGGTAATTCTCACTGTTAGCTCGGCAACGCCTCGCTGAGTCTCGAGACGTTGAGTCAGGAGGGTCCTGCTCCTTCGTGATATTTGGCCAATTCCTCGTGTCTCTGTGAAGCATGTTAGTGTGTTTGCTTTATGTGCTACAAAGAAGGGCCATTGCCCAAAACGTCATCTATTTTATATAATTTTTTTGTTTACTTGAGTTGTGTTGCTGTCTTGGGTTGTGAGGGTTAGTAAGTGCCGTGGTGGCGAGATGTTAACTACCTCGCCTGGTCTCCAGGAGGTCATGGGTTCGACACTGACGCCTGCATATTTGGAGTTTGCATGTTATCCCTGTGGTCACGCGGATTTTTCTCCGGGTTCTCCGATTTTTTCCCCTCCACGTTTACAAATATGTGTTCAGAGTATTTGGCTGCTATACATTCCCACGTGATAGATAAGCCACTTGGTTGAGCTCTCTTTTGTAGCCAGGTCGCTTCTGCAAAAGAGCTATCTAACTCAGTGGGCATGACCTGGAAAAAAATATGTTTAGTTTCGAATGTTTCACGAGCCAGACTCTGCTGACGAGGCCCAGGGAGGTAAAAACCGGTGCTGTCTTTGAATTCCGTTTCAACAAATGCTGCCGACGAATACAGTGCGCTCGAAGAGGGGCACCCCCAGTGGCAGCTGTCCCTGCGTGGTACAATGGTACAAAGCTCACGAATGCCTCGGTACGTGTGAGTCCCAACTGAATGGCAATCCTACAGGCGGAGGGATTCACATGCTACTCTGTTAATTTATTTAAACTCCACTTATTCATTTTTACGTGGCAGCAGGTTCTAATTTTCGGCTAAGTCGACCTAGGAGAGGATCAGATTGCATTGGCCGCACTGCTCAGGAATTGAACCGAGTGTGTGTGCCAAGCCATGCTCTCACGTTCACTGAAATCGCCACAAGGGGTAAATAAATACCAAACACGCGATTTGCATCTTTGAATTTGCCAAGCGTATAATGTTGTTTTTCTAATGATCCTTATGTAATGATACTACGTGACTTTACCGAAAGAACCAAAGAGTAATTCCTGCGGTCACGAAAGCTTAAAATCGCGTTATATAATTGTACAGCCCTTGTTGTCAACCTACTACTAGATGTAGGCATTCTCACTCCGTGTCGGTCATGACCATACTTCACCACGCTGGTCACTGCAGCTTGGTGAAGTAGGTGGTGGAAGAGGAGGGGGGGAGGTGGGGGGGGTGTCAGCTATCACTCGGCCACCGATGAAAGTCGTGCCTGCGGGAAGCGAACTTAATTCGCGTTGGCCGATACGCCACCGCCTCCACCCCCACATCGTTATGGAACTTATCGAACACAATTTCACTCGTTTCAACATTCAGCGTGACCCCCCCCCGCCCGCCAAGTCGCCGCTACCCCCTCAAAGTAATAACAGTTCACGCTCCCATCTCTCAGCGGTGGAGTCCCTTCTGTAATTTGCATGGCGTAGTGATGTCGTGTCACCCCGTTCCCCCTGGGCTCGCAGCACCGCTTTGATAAATTTCTGGCTTGTGTGTGTGTGTTGGGTGTGGGGTGTGTGTGGGGGGGGGGTGTGGGGGTGGGTGTATGTGGATTGGAGAACACAAAGACGAATTGGCCGCGGTGCTAGTCATCTCACCCCACCGACAAAGTCGCGTGCCCTCCCGGCCTGCGTAGGTGCTCGCTTACGACTTCTGATGACCGCACCTTCTGAAATCAAAGCGAGTTAGCGCCTCAAATGAGCACTCCTACCCGGTTTACTCACCACCCCTAAAGGCACTCAACCACCCCTTCCAGAAACACACCACCGCTAAGCAGATACTCCGCACTCTTAGCAGATACCATTCCCACCATATGCACACGACCCCGAAAAACAATTACCACTCTAAATAGACACTCACCGCTCCCATCAGGCACTCACCGTTCCAACCAGGCACTCAATGTTCAAACCGGCCAATAAACAAAGGACATTTCTGCTCAAACGAGAATTGAAATATTGGTACCCATCTTCCAGTAGACCTTCCACATTCCTATGACGTGACGCGAGCCAATCCATAAGAACAACCACTCTTGATCTCCTTAAAGAGTGGTAACTCGCTTCATGGAGCTTTGGAAGAAACCATGGGACTTAAACCTGTTACGTGGGATATTGTGTTTGTGTTGGATACACCTTGCATGCCTTTTCCGTTCTTTTTTTTTATTTACTGAACAGTGGCCAAGGGTCAACCGATCCCGGAGGCTCGTCCAATATAATTTGCATGCATTTGCATTCACTCGACTTTGCCCTCATGACTTCCCCAATAACCGCCCACCCCCAAACGCCCCCCCCCCCCCCCCCTGTACGATGTGCGTGTGTATTTGTGAGTTTAGCTTAAGGAAGAGATTAATATATTAATACAATCCGCCGGTGGCTCCTTTCCCGAGAGTTGTCCGCGGCCTCCCGTGCGTGTTTGTTCGGAGCGTTACTCAACATTCGCCTGCGTTTCCATCGTCGATAAATGCAGTCAAATCTGTCCCACGCCCCCCCCCCGCCCCCCGTCTCTGTCTTATCCCAACATTGCTCACTTTAGGGCTTAAGCCCACTGACTGCCTTTGTGAAATAAAGCGACGCGAGTGACGACGACGTGTGTTCGGTGAATGTCTCGGAGAATATAAATGGGGGTGGATGTGGCACCTATATATATATGTGTGAGTGAATGAATGGTTTTGGTGGGAGCGGTAAGGTAGTGGTTAGCCCACTGCGCTATGAATCTGGCGACCCGAGTTTGCTTCCCGCTCACGACCAACACCAAGTGACGATTATTTGAACCGGTCCTGGGCCTCCCCTAGGTCGACTCAGCTTTAAATGAGTACAATAATACGGTGTGTAGTATAAACCGCCACTGGGGAGACAATGGAGGTCGGGCGTGGTGCTGGCCACCCACCCCCTGGTGTGTCACAGTGCCGGCCTTTATAGGTGCTGCTTCGCTAACAGCACTTGCCCCGGCAGTATGGTCCAGGCTACACGGGGGGGCTTTGTTTTCATCTTTGTATTTTTGTTGTGGGTAAGGGTACCTCACAATCAATACAAGTTGCTCCACAGGAATCGTTTTAAGTTGTGACACCTGTGGGGAAACTTGCTGGAGATATTCACAAATAAACCAACAAGGTTAGCCACCGAAAAATCAAAGATGGCAGACTTTTTCCAAGATGTCCGCCGTTTATGGTGGTGGCCATTTTTTTTATTTTGGCAACCATCTTTAATTTGCTTCACAGTGGCTAATGTTTCTACTCTTCTTATAAAGTGACCCTAGGAAATAAATAAATGCCGAAGTCGGTGCCTGCATGACCATTCAAACGACTAGTAATGTTATCTGCTCCACTGTTTTCCATGGGAGAATATTTGGCAAGTCTGCCTTGGCCCAGCGGAAGCGCGTTCGCTGATTGTTGCAAAGATCTACGGTTCTAATTCCTGCTGGTGTGTAGCAATATTTGAAACTTATAACAATACCGGGTGCTGTGTGCTTCACTCGCAGGCAATTGTGTGAAGGCGTAAGAGTCCACATTTGCCAAGTTCAAAAATTACATCGCAAATTACCGATTTGGAATTATGCATGGTAGCACTGATCGCCCCCACCCCCCTACTGGCAAACTAATGCCCCACGTCACTCTTACGAATGAGACTCGCCCTGGTCTCAAGCGCGCTCTCATCTGTAGAATTGCCCGGTAGAGTTCAATTCTAGGCAGTTTTGCCAGCAAGATCGCGTGTAGTGGGGTGAAATGTGGGCACTGCCCTCAATATCTGACCAGACCGATGAGTCCCAATGAGGGCGAAACCAGTCTACAGGGGTTGTATTACTGCTGCCCGTTAGGGTGGCCATTTTCTTTAATTCTTTACGTTGGTGGTCTCTGTACAACAATACGTCCACACCTCCAGCTCCGTTTTGAGGTTGTCGTGTAGACAAGGCTGAGGAGCATTAAAGATTGCAATGCGGTGACACGTGATGTGCATTTATTCCCGGGCTCGCCAGGAGAGGGCGGTTTCAAGAAACGTCGATTCCACCAATTCCATCAGGATGGTATAGAGTGTCCCCCCCTTACACGTGGTTTCCTCCCACGTGTAAACACTCATTAATTGGCCGATAACACCTCAATACACAGAGGGCCGCAGAGCTTGGGGGGGAAATGTGGCACCGGCTCACCGCGTGGCTGCTGCCGCCTTCCCACTCGTCCGTGGTGCCCCCTCGTGCCTCTGAGTCGTTCTGAAATCTACGGTAGCGACGAGGGAATACTGTGTTGGTGGTGGTGGTGGTGGTGGCACAGTAGGGGGTACAGCTGGTGCATCTACCAGTCATCTCACTCAGCCAACCCATGGCACCTGGCTCTGTCCCGAGACCTCCTTTCGGCGAGCATTCGACGCTTCACGTAGCCTCAAAGTGCACCTGGCCTGGCACAGGCGCCGTGATGACGTCACCGTCACTAAGTGGCGTATGACGGTTGTGTGGGTATTGGGGGCAGCGTTAAAGGTTGAAACTGTTATTGCAATTACGCAAGGCATACGGATGTGAGTCGTTCCCCATGCGTGTCCTTGTGTCTATTTGTCCCCAGCCTGCACGCTCTCTCCTGTTTCGTGATGAGGGTTTTTCCTTCTCTTCTATGATTGACAGCAGTGGCGTGGAGCAAGCAATTGCAGGGGCTGCGCCTTCATCTATTAACTCATGTAGCATCTTACCCACAGCCCGCCACCTCCGCTTCTCGCTCGGCAGGAAGGCATCAGCATATCCATGTGAACTGGAGGAATCCGATGAGCTATAAAGCTCTTTTAAGGTCAGAGGTCGCTCGCTTCTCTGGTTGGTTGTTTTTGTTTCTACTTGATCACCTGGATCAGGCGAACGGGAAATTCCACTCCGAATCCACGGGGTCGCGCCCCTGCGAGCAAGGGGGTTTACGCGCACCATTCACACTCCAGCGTTTGGATGAAACAAACCCGTGGGCTGGTTGGGGGTGGGTGGGTAGGGCAGCGGTAGACACGGACAAAGATCCCCCGTACAACCTTAACAGACTGTTGGGGCAAGTGCTGTTAGCGAGCACCTATGAAGGCCCGAGCTGCACACGAGGGGTTTGGGCGGCCAGCACCACGCCAGGCCGCCTTTGTCTCCCCAAGTGGCCATGTTTACACACCGCATCAGGTACTCATTTGAGGCTGAGTCTACCTAGGGAAGGCCCAGGGGTGGTTCAATGTAATCGTTACCGGTGTTGGCCCTGAGAGGGAATCGAACTCGGGTGGCCGGGCTCGTAGCGTAGCGCAGCGCGCAAACCCCGACGCTACTGCACAAAATTCCGCACACCCAGCATCGTAATGGGCGACTGTTGCAAAGAATAGAGGAAATAAAATATGCACAGAGACGAATGTAACTTAATAGGCGCTCGTTAACCGTGCCTGGCCACCCACAGTCCGCATGGCTAGGAACGGAGGGAGAGGGGGCTCATTGTGTTTATATTCAGAGTCGGATTCACACATTACAGAGCCACGATTCAGCCCATCATCCTTCAGGCCGGTGGGTGGTGGCTGAAATAGGTACCACTTTGTGTGAAAATAATAAGTACTGAGAGCAGTTGTCCTATGAAGAGACTGGTCATTTCCATAGGAATACGGAATTTCCACCACCGCTTCAACGGAAAATAGGCATGAACCGATAAAACCCTTTGTTATGTGTGTGTTACTAACAGGGGTCAAAGGTTGTGTGCCAGCGACACGTCTCGACAAAGAGTCTGCCGCTTGCGTCTGCGTGACGTCACGGGAATTCCACTTGGGAATTCTAGATGAGATGGGAACTTTAGGGTTGGTTTACTCTCAGGCCGACCTGGGTGTTTGCTTACCATTGCAACATCATTCCAAATAAACACTGGACATTCTTTCAGACACTCACCACAACCCCGCGAGCTCACACTCACCGCTTTCCGAGCAGACACTCACCACCCACTCTCAACCAGACACTCACCACTCTCAACCTGACACTGCTTTCAAGCAGACACTCACCAATTTCAACCAAACACTCACCATTTCCCAAGCAGACACTCACTATTGTCAACCAGACGCCACTATTGTACATCTCTGACTATTGGATGTTGTTATGAGTCAATCCATCAGCTGTCATCATCATCATAATTGTACTTTTTTTTACTCGACGACAAATAATATAATTCGAAGGTCGCGCCAGCGAACAGAACGCTGTGCAGGTAACGCACCGAGCTATGAGCTCACCACGTAGATGTCGTTTTTTTTATGGGCCGTGCTGGCGAAGTAAATTGCACTTCAACGGAATCACTTCTCGGCAGCTACCGCAAGGGAAAAACCAGGAGACCCCCACCCACACCACCACCCCCCACGAACAAAGCCCCTTATCAAAATTCATGCAAATCGTGTTCACGTAGTCTCCGACGTTCGTGAATGATGGATGCGCGTGGCATCACGTAGCAGTCCACGCATGCTCTCTAAGCACTCATTCTTGTGTGACGTGTTGGTGTTAGGCATTGCCACCCTCCCGACTCCAACCCACCCGCCCGGTTGTGGAATTCCCCACTAGTGCCCCCCTCCCCCTCCCCCCACCACCTTGGTTGTGAATTTTGGGTTGAAATAGGTGAGGCGCGAAATGGCACAAACTGAGCTCGCATAGAGCGAGGGAAACGCTGCAATGGATGAAGCCGACTGTGAATATATACACACAACTTGCAGATGTATTGTCACCCCCCATCCTCATTTAATTCTTTATAACATTTTTTTAAGAAGTAAGGTTCATGTTTCCAAAAAAATAATAATCATGGAAAAAAAATGTATTAGGAGGGGAGGGGGGTCACAAGAGATCTGGACCACTCTTGACACCCCCCGTGTCTCTCGGCGTGGGGACTGTGAGTGGCCACGCGCTGTTTGCGAGCGCCTGCTCAGGCTGGCTTTGCACGTTGTTGTCCCTTACGCATTGCAGCAGTCGCCCATCGCGATGTCGTAATGCGCAGCCTTACTTGGCTCAGTGACTTTGTAATGCTAATTATTGTTGTCCGTTGTTGTTAATGATTCAGTTGTGAGCCAACTGGCCTGGATTGGGGCAAAGTTTGAGACCAACTTTTTCACCAAGGTAACCAGAGAGAACGTAAACTTTCTTAAACTATCACTAAAACAATAAAACAATTACACATGCAGTATTTAAGAATACACAAGTGAAAACAAATATACGAATAAGTAGAGTTACAATAATAATTATAAAAAAATCTACCGCTGGACGAAGACATCTCCGCACCGTGTCGGACATCATGGCAGGGGGGGGGGGGGGTTGACCATACTTCACCACGCCCGTCAATGCGGGGTGATGAAGAAGCGATGCGTGGGACCAGACCACTCGCCGCTGCTGATCGCCGTGGCTCGCGAATCGAACTCGAGTTTGTCGGGTTCTTAGCGCAGGCTGACATCACTCGTGGCGAGTGACCTCTTGGCATAGGCCACCGTCTCTCCGATGTTGAGTTCCTGGTGCGGTGTTTAAACATCGGCACTCGTGGGGAGTCAAAGGTGGCTGCAGCGTCACCCACTCACCCCCTCTTGTGCGCTTTGCCGGCCGCAATAGGTGCTCGCTAACAGCACTGGCCACGGTCGTTTATCTGGTAACGGCCGTCTTGTTAATACATAACTTGACATTGGTCCCGCATGCCCTCCCTCAACACCACAGGAATGAACAACTTCGCGTCGCATGTCCAGTCGCGCGCTCTGCGTAAATAATGCGGAGGAGGTGGACGAGGAGGAAGAGAAACCTCGTACGCGCGTACGGTATGTTGAACCTCTACGTAGCCAACCGCGCTAATCGGAGGTGCAGGAGCGGGGAGGACAAAAGTTGTTTCACGACTCCGCGCATGAAAGGGACGAAGCTTACTAGAAGAAAGCATTTTCTTACAAAGATGTGTGTGTTTTTTAAGTCGGGATTAACAAAAAAAAACAAAATCTATCCCCAACTCTAGGGCCACCACAGCAAACGGGCAGCGTGTGGCGGTGCGTGGGGTGGGGGGGGTGCTGATGGGGTGGGGGGGGGTCACGATCCGTGGGAGTCATCACCCCCGCATTGACCGGCACGGTGAAGTATGGCCAAAACAACCGCCACGCAGCAGTGGAGTAATTTCGTACGGCGCTAGAGATGACGCCACGCCTCCAGGCAACCTGTCTACGGCGTCGCTCATTGCCGGAATGCGTCGCCGGTGCCAAATGCAAATCTTGACACGCGATTCAGCCGGGGGGGGGGGGGGGGTAATCCGATTGCGGGCAAATGAGTCGTGCGGAATTTGACGACGGCCGGGGAGGTAACAAAAAAAATTCCTGCCGGCGGGCAGATGGACGAGGAGGGCCAGGGTGGGCGAGGTGGGCTAGGTGGGCGAGGTGGGCTAGGTGGGCGAGGTGGGCGAGGTGGGCGAAGTGGGCGAGGTGGGCGAGGTGGGCGAGGTGGGCTAGGTGGGCTAGGTGGGTGATGCATTCCAGTGTGGGTGGCGGAAAGGTTGAGTACAGCTGAACGGGATGGATGCAAAAATTTAAATATAAAGCCGCCACCACCGCCTTGTTTGTCGTATTTCGTAAAAAACATTTTTTGTCGAGATGCCATCGCCGCTGAATTGTTACGCGTCATTGAGTAAAACGAATTAAAATTCACGCAACATTTATTTGCAATAATGGCTTAACGTCCATTCGCTAATCAGCCGTTGGATAGTGACCGGAGGGGAGGCAGAGGGGTCCGGCACGCGGGCGGAGACGCGAAGGGCGACACCAGCGCGTCCCTCTGCCCGACGCCGATTCCTCATCGGGGTTGAGCCGCGGTGACTGCGGCTCATTCCATTCGCGTCGGGGTCATAATGCGTGGGGGGGGGGGGTCACTCATTTTCTTGCTGCTGATGATGACAAAGGTAGGAATAGCAATAAAACAGGTTTTAAGATTTTCAAGTGCCAAATAAAAGGTTAACGCCTATTCTTCTTTTTTCATCATTTCGAAACTGGCAAAAAACATAATAAAATAATTATTTTATTTTATTATGTTTTCTTTTTATTTTATTATGTTTTATTATTATTATTTTATTACTTCCCTTCTACGTGACTTTACCTAAAGAACCAAGAAGATGAATCCCTGCAGTCACGAAAGCTTTAAATCGAGAGGTCACACATATTGAGGAAGATGATTCGCCATCATCATCATCAGCAAATTATACAGCTGCTGCTGGAATGATACCTCGTGGCGGCATCAGCTGTGCACAGGGATGGGCTCTTCATTGATCACGCACGTTCATCATCGTCATCATCATCATCATCAGCCATGATCCATACGAAGGCCAACCCATGCTCATGATGATGATGTTAATGATGACGATAATGAGATGAAAATATGTTGGTGTATTTGATGACGGCGGCAATCGTGAAGCTCCTTCACGCGAGCTTCTGTCAACACCTGATGATGATGACGACGATGACGATGGACAACCATTGTCTAAAATTCCCCCTTGATTTTTTATATTCCGGTTTTGCTGCAAACGCAAATAAATTAATTTGCATATTTGGCCATGGAGGACAACTTGATTGGATTGGGTTTGTCGGTTGGGCGGATGGCATCGCTGAATATTGCATCACACACGACACGTGGTGACGATGATGATCACGCTGATGCCGACGATGATTGATAATGATGATACATTCTTGGCACTTCAGAATCAGAATATGTATTTATACCAGAGGAATCCGATGAGCTATAAAGTTCTTTTATCGTCGTTAAGCCATTCTATGTTAGACCTTCTTCTCTTTCCGGTTCCTTCCATTTTTACAAACGACACGCTTTTAATGTCCCTGTTGTTGCCCATCTTCCAGATGTGTCTTCAGACGCTGTCTTTCTGACAGACCTGTTCTTCACCTCAGGACGGCTGCTTGCGTTGTGGCCGAAACGTCGTGAGAATGATTTTATTATGTTTTATTTTTATTATTTTATTATTTCCATTCTACGTGACTTTACCGAAAGAACCAAGAAGATTAAAGTTTAGTTTAGCTTTGGAAATCCTCTTAAACCGGTGTGTTTCGATTTGGCCACGAGATGGCAGTACAACAAGTAAAATCGTGAGTCACCGTATGCAGGCTTTGTAATGTCATATTCTCGAACGCGGGCTTGGGCTTTCTCTGATCACTGTGGTTTTCCGCCACACGGAAGAGAAACACTCCCTGGAATGAAAACAAATAATATTGGACACACATCTCAAACGTAGCAGCAACTTCTTGAAAGCGCGCATTGAGACTCACGTTTTGGTGGAATATCAAATAACAGAACATCTATAATCGAGGATGATATTGGTCGCGAAAGCCTCCGTGTTCAACTAGCAGAACATTGTTCACAATACAGGCTTGTGTTGTGTGTGTGTTAGATCGCGTAAATATGAATGTGTCGTCAAACCCGCCGCCACCAGAACACTTTGCCTATCATTCCCGTTATTCTGAGATTCCAAGTAAAATCCGATCGAGATTTTTACCGCCGCGTGGGTGAATTATTGTCCAAGCAGCCGCCGCCGCCGCGACAAAAACCCCTCCCGTGGCGGGTATGGTCATCACCCAGCAGTGGATTCATTTAGGCGGATCAATGGACATGACCAGGTTGACCCGCGATTATCCACCACCCCACCACCGCCCCCACCTCCCCCCCCGGGGTTTAACCGATTGCAGCCAAATAAGTTGCGCAAATGTCGACGAAAGTCGACGAAGGTGAACACATTCTGCCCGCGGGCGACGTGGACAAGGCGGGCGATGTGGACGAGGTGGGCAAGGTGGGGTGATGCATTCCGAGCGCGGGTTGATGGAAAGCACACGCGACAGGTAGTAATGCTGAGGTCATTAAATCCACCACCACCACCACCCGGGGCTTGAGGACTCTCCCCTTCCTTGTAATTATTTTGTTAAATGTCGCGAGAGGTCACCACCATTGTGTAATGATGGGTCGTGCTTTTAAAATGTAATAAAGTTCAAGCATCACTTATTGTAAATCCGTGGTTCACATTCACTTGTCAATCCACTGCTGGATGAATGCCTCCGCCACGCTCCACCCTCTCCCCAGCCGCCCACACGGCCTGCCAGTCACCGATAGTTCCTTCACCACGTCTCACGATGCTTCACCACGCTTCACGATGCTTCACCACGCTTCACCACGCTCGTAAGGACGGGTCGGTGAAGTTTGTGGTCATCAAAGGGTGACGATGCTGGGATTATTTTGATCCAACCCCTGGGACCGCTACAGATATCATCACTCTGCCCCTGATGTTTGGCCGTGGTTGGGGAATCCAACTCGGGTCGCCGGGTTTATTTGCGCAGTTCACTCGACCGCTGCGCCGTCGCTCACCACGCGCGTGATGAGGGTGGCAGAGCCGCATCCTCAGCATTTCCATACAACTCATTATAATCATCATTTGTGTAAAGTGTGTTGTCCAGCCCTAGCGCTTCCGAATTGTACGGTTGGCTACATACACGCATCCGCAGCACCAGCAGCCTTATCAGCATCATATTCCTGATAGGGTATTTGTCAGCCTTTCCTGAAATAGGCTATTTAACTTCTTGGTTCTTTCGGTAAAGTCACGTAGAAGGGAAATAATAAAATAAAATAAAACATAATAAAATACAATTCTCACGACGTTTCGGCCACAACGCAAGCAGCCGTCCTCAGGTGAAGAACAGGGCTGTCGGAAAGACAACGTCCCTTCTACGTGACTTTACCGAAATAACCAAGAAGATGAATACCTGCAGTCACGAAAGCTTTAAATCGAAATTTAGGCTATTTAAGTTAGAATACTACGCGTGTGTATATATTTCTAGAGCTACCTGTATCGTATCGCTGCACGTACGCTCTGCGCTTCCTATGATTATCTTTCATTCGATCGAATATCGACCCTAACGCTACCCACAGTTAAACTAATTGAACATATTCTGTACTGGTACAATTGTTTTTGAGTACCACGAAGCGTAGGAAACAAACAATTTGCATAAGTTTCGACCTGTTCTTCACCTGAGGACGGCTGCTTGCGTTGTGGCCGAAACGTCGTGAGAATTATTTTATTATGTTTTATTTGTATTATTGTATTATTTCCCTTCTACGTGACTTTACCGAAAGAACCAAGAAGATGAATTTGCATAATGCTACGAAGGAAAACAGACGGCGTGGCTAGCGGGTGGAGTCCGCTCAGGGTAACAATGCAACAGCGTAACTCAAAGTGCTCGGCAGGACAACATCGCCTTGGGGGATACGCGGCCCCGCCTGATGCCCGGCTCCGCTGAATTCATCCGCAACCTCACCGCGCTCGCTGCACTACTTGCGCTTACGCAACTAATTAAAACGTTTACGCAAACTTAATTTGGATCTTTCGTGACTGCAGGAATTACTCTTTGGTTCTTTCGGTAAAGTCACGTATAAAGAGAAAATAATAAATTAAATACTAGCATACGACGTTTCGATTGCAACACAAGCAATCATCATCAGGTATAAATGAAATATAAACACAAATCTAGTATACTTAGAAATGTAATGTAATACAACAGAGAGTCGGATAACATAACAGTCAACACCCTACCTGGTTGACTACGTTCTTCCTGAGAATGCTAAATTTGAGAGAGAGATAAAACACAGAACCAGAGACATATAGACAGACATATAAGTAGAGACAGATATCACAGAGATACATAGAGAGAGAGGCGTACATAGGCACACACGCATGCAGTACTGTATAGAATCTTTGTTACATTATTTATGGGAGCGTTGCCGTAAAGTCGAGTTTCCGTAAGTCAGGTCTTCCGTAACTCTGGGACTGCCTGTATAAATAAAATGCATTATTTGTGCTTACGCAACTAATGCAAACATTTACGCATACAGTCCTGTATTGCATTTTTCACATGACTTATGGGCGCATTGCCGTGAAGTCGGATTTCCGTAAGTCGGGGCTTCCGTAACTCGGGACTGTCTGTATAAATAAAACGCATTATGTTATTATTTTTATCACAAGTACTGTACTGTAGTCATCGCAGGGTGGCCGTCCCATGGAAATCGGCTCGTTCGGAAGCAGGGCGGTGTGGGGGGTGCCCACACCGTGTGAGTCACCCCCTACGCCTTCAAACTAAAACCGCGTTAATCTGACACCGTGACGCCTGCCTGTCAACCCATACGGTTTACCCGTATTCTTGTGCAGGGAAATTTAGTTATACAAAAGAACGTTTTGTCTACGTGTTTGCGTTTCTCCCTTGCGATGGGACTTTGTAAGATGAACGTTGAGATTTATAATGGCCACGGGTTGACCAATAAGTTCTGAATTGGTCTGTAATCAGGTATAGGGCACTGATAAGGGGTTGACAGAACAAGCGAGAGAGTTAACACCTCGCCACGGCAGCACCCCTCGGCACACAGTGACCGCGAGGGTATCCGTCTCATGCCCGTGCAAGTCGCACGGGACCCCAGGACATCCACGTGGTCATTTCCTCCACAGACGGGAAAGAAAAGCGTGGTTCCCCGAGTCTCTGGATCGCACTTAAAGTTCCCGGTAATTGGGCGTGGTGTGTTGTTATCAATACATTACATAGCTGTCAACCCCGTATCTGACCAATTCAGGCCTTATTGGTCACCCCGTGCCATTATAAATCTCAATGCTCATCCGACAAAGTCCCATCGTAAGGGAGAAACACAAAGAGACAAAGGTTTTCTTTTGCCCGTACGGAAACGGTTGTTCCCCGTATGGACCTGAAAACTCAATTTCCCCGCACAAGGATACGGGTAAACCATATGATTGACACGGTATGAAATAACAAGTAAATAGGTAAATAAATAGACACATGAATGGCATTCCCCGTTATTTTTAGTTCGTAAAAGAATGTCGTAATTTTTTTATTTATTTTACATTTTCGCACCGGTTGCTATCCACTTCCTCTAACGTGTAAAGCGATCGCTGTTCGTATCGCAAGCGGCACGTCACCGTGGATCGTCACTGAGACCTGGGGCCGTGTCGTGTAGCACTCTCTTGAACGTAGAACCGAGCCGCTGATTGGGCCCTTCCTGCTGAAATAAACAACATATATTTAACAACAACAAGGGCACTCGTTATAATACGCGGGCTGAATTGCTCGTGCAATAAACGATTTCCTCACTGGAGGGGCGGGATTTGGGGATAGAACGGGGGTGGGGGGAGTGCGCCTGGGAATTTCTCCACACACACGAGGAGAAGGCGAAGTCGTCAAAATTCCTCCATACTTTCCCACCCCACCAAATTACGCTCACTCATCTCGCCTCCTAAACATAGAGCTGATGACATCAAGGCGCGTTTATTCCTCAGGCGCCGTAGAACAGATCTCTATCTGGACATTCCCATTGTAGGCAGAGGTATCTACCTAAACACTGCCATTGTAGGCAGAGATCTCCATCTCAATACTCCCATTTTAATGGACTATTTGTTCCGCATCTTCAGCCCTTATACCTGGTCGGGGTGTAGATGCGCCACTCTGTCTGTCTGTCGCCGTGATTGTCCTTATCAGGGCGTGAGCCCCAATAAACCCCACTCAGCAGGGAATTCCCACTAACGTTATGCAGACAACTTCATTAATTATCCTACCTTCTCATACAATAGCAGGTACGATTACTCATCCTGCCTACCAATAACAGATCAATAGCAGCTTGGCAGGCTGGCAGAGTGGTAACATCTGGCAGACACATTCAGGAGAATACGCCACGTGTTATGCATTGGCAAGACGCATGGACATCTGCCAGATACATTCAGGGGAATACCCCACGTGTTATGCATTGGCAAGACGCATGAACATCTGCCAGATACATTCAGGGGAATACACCCCGTGTTACGCATTGGCAAGACGCATGAACATCTGCCAGATACATTCAGGGGAATGGCACTCGGCCGTTGGACATTTCTGGGCCTTCGCTCCCGTGCCACCTGGACTGTGGAACTCTCTGCCAAAGGCTGTTTCAGAACGTCTGGTTCCATTGGGATCTTCAACTCCTTCCGTCTATAGACATTCATCTTCAACTTCTTCCGTCTATAGACATTCTTCTATCAGAAGATTATTTCTATTTTAATTCTGCCACTTGTTACCCCCCCCCCCCCCCCCATTGTCATTGATATAAACAGCTTTGATATGTTATGAAAGTGTTGACTTAAAGCTGTCGTGACTGCAGGAATTCATATTATTTGGGCCTTTCGGTAAAGCCACGTAGATATAAAAATATTTTTAAAAAAAATATATCACGACGTTTCGATCGCAACACAAGCAACCGTCACCTGATGACGATTGCTTGTGTTGCGTTCGTCACCTGATGACGATGGCTTGTGTTGCGATCGAAACGTCGTGATATTTTTTATTTTTTTATTATTTTTCTATCTACGTGGCTTTACCGAAAGACCCAAAGAAAGTGTTATGAAAGGCTCGACAATTTCTGTAACTATTATTATTATTTGTTCAAATTTCATTGATGGTCACCAAAGACAACAAGGAGAACCAGAAGGCAGTTCTTCTGGAACTATTGCTTTTTTTAAAACCTTTATATTAAGTTCACTTGCTTGCTTAGGACCGTGCAAATCTTTCGGTCGTTTTTTAACCCACTTCCCGTGATCCAATCGAGCTGACATTTTCCACACAGACTCGTTGTGCGTGACAATTAATGTTCGTGAAAAATTTTTTCCAAAATTTTACACTTTTTAGGACGAAAATATTATATTTAATTACCAATTGCTTAATGCTGCCATGCAATCATCTGACCCATAGGTGGCAGCCATCTCAAGCCAGAGGACGAGAGGACTCTAACCGCCACGCATATAAAGGATTTATAGTGAAAAACTTTGTTTTTACGGGTTATACTTGTTACTTCTAATAACGTGCAAAAGGCCGAGTGGTTTTTGTTTGGGACTTTTCTGCCAGTATCGAAGTATAAAAAAAATAAGGATTGATTTTACCCTTTCTGGCAATAAAGCAAGAGTTAATATTTCGATGTAAAGCTTTCGTGACTGCAGGGATTCATATTCTTGGTTCTTTCGTTAAAGTAACGTAGAAGGGAAATAAAGAATCAAGAATAGGAGTTAATATGTTCAAACACCAAATAGAAACCTTCTGCGAGGAATCGAGTCTTTGGTCTGACACTGGTGAGACAAGGCCCTAGAGAAGGATGGCTCTAGTGTAGACCAATCAGTTTCAAAGACAATGCCATAGATAACAGGTCCCTGCGGGGTGGGCTGGTAGGAACGAATAACCAAAGAATATAAACATAATGTATTATTACACTTGATTAGCCAGGAAAGCCTCACGGAGTCTAAAGGTTTTTGTAGGGTCCTGCCAAGTGTTTGCAGTAGGGGACGATGTTGCTACACCTAATCGGACGATACGAAGGGAGAGTTTGAGGCCTAGTTCTAGGCTTTAGGCCTAGCTGTAGGCTTTAGGCCGCTGTGAGTTAATTTTTAATTTAAATGTTTTCATTAAAAGCTATCTCAGGGAATTATAAGGGAATGTTACACTTGTTTAGCCAGGAAAGCGTCACTGAGTCTAAAGGTTTTTGTAGGGTCCTGCCAAGTGTTTGCAGTAGGGGGTGATGTTGCTACACGGACGGACGATATAATCTATTGTAGGCTGGTTCACTTCGTTCCTACCAGTATAATTACCAGCTTAACTACCCGGCTTCGCCCGGGACTTGGATTATTTTCTTTGGATTAATACACGGCCTACGCGGAGGGTGGGGGGATGCGTGACGTCACCAGGCACACTGCGTGACGTCAGCAGGCACACTGCGTCACGCTGCCGCAGGCGGGTGACATCACAGATGTGACGTCACCGCTCACTTGCCATGCAAAATCTATCCATTATTGCCCCCCCCTCCCCCCCAAATTCTAAAGTCTATTCTTATACTTTTTGCGTTGTGTACAGTCTGGAAGCTACCCACATACCAAATTTCAAGTTTGTTGCATGTCGGGAAGTATGCTAAACATTTCGAACAAACACACATATTCACAAATTTCCCTTTTATGTTTTTAGATAATCAGAGCGAGTTTGTTCGCGTGTTCACCATGACAAGTACCGTGTGTGGTCAATGCAGTAAATTGATCCCTTGCAAAAAACGTTAATATTTGGTGTTTGAACAGCTATAACATCTCCTGTTTTATTGCCAGAAAGGATGAAGCATATTCTTATTTTTTCACGTCATCTTTTATTTGTTTGTTCACCTTTCTGTGTGTTGCGGGTTTGATCGTGCAATCGACTCGCGTGTCTAACTTCCACGAGTACCTAGAACCTTGTGTTTTGTTCTGTGTTTTCTTGTGCCCACTTGCTCTCACATTACGCTTGCGAGCACTTGCACCCCCCCCACGCCCCCAACGTATTCTAATGCTACACTGGGGGTCATGTTTGTCTCGTCTGTGTGCCGTATGCCGTGCGTTTGAAGCGAAACAAGTGGACGAGGCGATGGTGTTTTTGGTAAAATGCGTTGTATTTGTTGGTGATCCAGCACCGCCCATAGGCACAACAACACAACACCATTGTACAGCACAGAATAAATAGCGATCACGACATGCGCCCCTTGCTGCACAACAACAACGCAACGAACATCATGTTTTGAGCATCCCATGATCATTATTGCACTGGGAAAATTGCGCAATTATCGTTCCCTGAGTCCTTGATTCATCATCATCGTCATCCTCAACATCATCATCACCACTCTCATCATTCATCAATAACGAGCACCATTATAACCATCACCATTATCACCGCCACCACATTATTTACCAACATCCTGTCTATCACAATCGTCAACAATTCATCATCACAACGCTCTTCCTCCCGATGTTAGGAAGACAACTGGAGGTAGGCACTTTTAAATCCTAGATTTAAAACTCACTTCTTTAGAACTGTAGTTTTTGTTGCGTTTAGTTTGTTGTGTTTCCCGTACGCCTGCGATTAGCATGGTCGGTTGCGTACGGCGCGAAAGAAGTTCAACACGCACACATACAACAATCATCACCATCGTCATCCTCACCACATCATAACCAACATCGTCATCATCAAATGATCATTACCATTGACAGCTAATCGTGAGAACAACCACCATCGTTTAGTCATTTGCATGGGGTCGGTGCCACCATCCACACACATAAGCAGCTGGGAATTCATGTAAACGGAGTAGCGACTATTTCATAATTTAAAAGTTTTTTTTTACATCGTAGTGATTGTAGCGGTCTCTAGCGCCCGAAGGTTATAACGCGAACCGGGTCGCGTTCAACGCGCACGGCGAGACGCGAGTTTCGCGAGTTCAAGTTTCGTTTTTTTTGCGCATTGAACAGCAGTTTGAGACTCAGACTATAACAGTTTATCGAGCCTTAACGGTATTAAATAGCGATTTGATAAGAGGCTATGTACAAACATATATACACTAATTATCTTCTGTAAGTACCTTGCAGTGTAACTCTGCCCATTTTCTACCACGTACTCTCCCAGTACGCGCCCGACAATTCCAGTTGCCAAACATCGCAAGTCAAACTTTCATTGTGCGGTCACTGCCCATCCACGCGGGCACATTAGCAGCTGGCCTACGTTTAAACATGACACAGCCCTCGACGTCTACCCCCACCCCCCCAACCCCTGAATAAATTGCTTTAACTCCAGATTCATCTTCTTGGTTCTTTCGGTAAAGTCACGTAGAAGGGAAATAATAAAATAATAAAAATGAAACATAATAAAATAATTCTCACGACGTTTCGAAATCGAAATTTAACTCCAGAAGTTGAGTGCCAACGCAGGATTAGTTTGTGTTCATCTTCAACTCAGATGATTCGCGATGCACCACCTCCCCCCCCCCCCCCCCCGTCATTGTGCATCCATCTGCACTCCCGGTCTTCACTCCTGCCATCCTCAATCTCTCTGCGCCTTCACTCGCTCGAAGATTTGGTGGACCTTGGCCGCAGGGACGCAGCCTTCACGCAGGATGCGGATCCCCTCTGCGAAGAAAGCAGACGAAGGGGAACCGTCAGATGGACCCTCTCCTCCCTCCGTCGTTTTTTTTTCACAACCACAGATGTATTTTATTTATCCCTTTAAGATGTTATCTTCAGTGTGCATGGACACATTGATCATCAGCAGCAGGAACATTAAAGTCATAATGATCAGCCAGTAACATCATCATAATCAGTAGTAGCAGCAGCAGTAGCATTAAAGTCATTATCAGCAGCATCCTCACCATCATCAGCAGCAGTATTAAAATCATCATCAGCAGCAGCATCAACAGCAGCACTGTAACTTCCTGCAATAAGTTGTAAGTATGTATGTTGAACTTCTTTCACACCGTACGTAGCCGACCTTGCTAACCACCAGCCCTTGCTCAAACCCCAGGCTCCACACCTTTTTCATCTGCTCTGCCTATCACGACCGCTTTGCTTGCTCAACGTAAGTAAACATAAATAGGCCTACTCCTCTTCTTGTACCGCCAGCAGATACAGAGGGCAGGCGTGCGCACATTAATATTTCACTAAGCCAGTGGTTCTTAACCGATGCTACCTATTTTTACGATTGGTTCTCAATCGTAAAAATGTATAATCTTAATCAATACATAGGTTTGATAAAACAAAATAGTTGTACTTAATTTGCGGTTCGATGCTTCACCTTCTGGAATTATCTGGCCGCGTCTCGCACCCCCCCCAGAAAGGGCATCTCGCACCCCCAGGGAGTGTAGCGTGCACCCCCAGGTTACGAAGAAGAAGAACCACTGCATTATGCGATGCGAATCCACGTTATTGTGTTGGATTCCACAGTGACACGAGGATAACGATCTCCCGGATTGCCACAACGCGAGTTTCCGGCGCAGGTGCTGTTGGTGAGGCCGGGACGGTGCCTGGCAGCGTGGCTATTGACTACTGCCCAAGCGCCGACGTCTTTATACACCTGCAGCCAGATTCACGTTATTCTTTTTCAAGGCTGAAACAACCTTAGAGGAATCCCAGGGCCGGTTCAGATTATCGCTCGCCATCAGTGGCCGGGATGTCGAACTCAGGTCACCAGGTTCGTAAACGCAGGACGTTAAACTACCGCTCGAGCGGTACACACACACACACAAAGATCCCCCATGGAGCCTTTGAACAGGCTGTCCGGGGCAAATTCGTCAACGATCGCCCGTTTGTGTCGGCACGGCGCACGGGTGCGCAGTGCCGCCAACGGCGGCTCGATGCAGACGCTCGCACGCGGACAAGCGCACGCCAGCCGCTCACCCCCGTCGATGTCGAGGCAGTTGACCACGGTGGAGGCCACCGTCTCGTTGGAGTCTCCGTCGCACAGAACCCCGTCCAGCTTGTCGCCCAGGCGCCTGCGGGGGCAACGAGAGAGACTCTCACCACGGAGCGGAGCGAGCGCGGCACATACCCACTCCGGCTGGTGCTGCCGCCGTGAGTGTGTGTTGTGGTGGTGGTGGTGGTGGAGGTAGTTGTGGCTGCTGCGTCCTTGTTGCTGTACTGCTCACCGGACCACCATGTCGTGGTGGGTGCTGTCACTGAGTGTGTGTGTGTTGTGGTGGTGGTGGTAATGGTTGGGGCTGCTGCGTCCTTGTTGCTGTACTGCTCACCGGACCACCATGTCGTGGTGGGTGCTGTCACTGAGTGTGTGTGTGTTGTGGTGGTGGTGGTAATGGTTGGGGCTGCTGCGTCCTTGTTGCTGTACTGCTCACCCGATCACCATGTCGTGGTGGGTGCTATCGGGCTCCCCGCTCGGGTTGGCCGAGGTGATGGCGAGAGGCCCGGTCATGGACACGAGGTGTGACGTCACGGTGCTGTCTGGCACGCGGATCATGATGCTGTCCGCTGTGCCCACCAGGTCGTATGCTTCCCCCACACCTGGGCACACGGAGGTAGGGGGGAGGAGGAGGTCAGTACAGCAACAAGGACAGCAGCAGCAGCGTTATCAGACTCAACACCACTGCTGCCACTATCATCATCGTCATCATGAACATCACCATCAAAGCCACCTCCATCATGACCACCACCATCATCATTATCACCGGTAACGATCCATATTCTACCATCATTATCATCATAACTAGCAGCACCAGCACCACCGGCCACCGGCACCGCGCGTCGCGAGGCTCATCGGCAGTGCAGGTTACCGAGGCGCAGGAGCCAGTCCCCCTTGGGCACGATGCAGCTGATGCCCCCCGGGTAGACGCCGCTCATGAACTCCCAGAGCAGGGGGCTGAACGGGGGGCGCACGGACGCGAGCTGCTCCAGGCTCGAGATGCAGATGCACACGGGCTTCTCCTGGGGCCGGTCCTGCAGGGCGGGGGGGGGGTGTAGGGGGTGGGTGCAGGGGGGGGGGGGTGCGGGGGGGGGGTGCAGGGCGGGGGGGGTGCAGGGGGGGTGCAGGGGGGGGTGCGGGGGGAGGGGTGCAGGGCGGGGGGGGGGTGCAGGAAGGGCAAACAGAACAGAGAACCATTTAATCATCTTTGCTCGCGGGTCATCAGTGCAGGACCCCCCCACCCCCTCTCCACCCCTCCCCTCGCCCCCTAAAGTTCGACTGTGGGGGAGTGATCTCGTCCAGCGCGGGTACCCAGGGAGTGCTGCGAGCACCACAGGAGCACGACGCGAGCCCTGTGCGAGTATCTAGGACAGGGGCTGGGCAACCAGCGGCTCGATCGACACTGAGTTGCCTTTTGTTGTTGTGCCGAATTCTAAACAAATTTAAATTCTCTCCATTTTCCGGTTTGCTAACCCCTGACCTCGAAACCGAGACGGCGGTAGGTGCCGTTAGCAAGCCTCGTTCTACGAGTACCCCCCCCCCCCCCCCGCGAGTAGCCCCGCCCCCCCGCGAGTACCTTGATGGCGTAGATGCGCTGGATGGCCCCCGGGTGTCGGCACGAGGCGGCGAGCGCGTACACGGTGTCCGTGGGGACGCCGCACACGGCGCCTCCCCCCAGCAGGGCCGCGATCTCGCGCAGGCCGCTCGTGCGCCGCGACACGGGGGTCACGCACGGGGGGGCCGCGGGGGTCTGCGAGCTGCGGCTGGCGGGGGCCTGGAGGAGGGGGAGATGCGGGGGGGGGAGGGTTACAAGAGCGTGGGAGACAGAGTCAGAGTCAGAGAGAGAGACCGGGAGGAAGCATGTGGACAGAGACTCAATGAGCTACCGATGAATAAATCAGCACAGGTGAGGAACCCCCGAGTTACCTACCCTGCCCAGGAGTGATTCATCTCCACAGTTGCACTCACGCGTGCGTGCGTTGCATTTCCTGCAGAGGCGACACGCGCAGCGGGCGCTGCCAGCAGGGGGCGGCGCGTCTCCGTGAAGACGCGCGGACGGAGAGCGCTCTGCGGTGTCTCTGACTCTCTGCGTCGCTTTATCCCCTTGGCCTCGTGTCTCCCCGTGTCTCCATGCCCCCCCCGCCCCGTGTCTCCCCATGTCTCCATGCCCCCCCCCCGTGTCTCCCCGTGACCCTCTGTCCCCGTGTCTCCCCGTGTCCACGTGTCCCCGTGTCTCCCCGTGTCTCCCCGTGTCCCTCTGTCCCCGTGTCTCCCCGTGTCCACGTGTCCCTCTGTCCCCGTGTCTCCCCGTGACGTCCCGCTCACCCGCAGCAGGGCGCGTCCCAGGGGCAGCAGCTGCCTCTCGAAGACGCAGTTCGACACCGAGGCGAGTGCCCCGTACGCACAGCTGAGCGCCAGCAGCGCCAGCATCACGTCTGGGGGGGAGGGAGGGGGGGAGAGTGGGGGGTGGTCAGCGATGATTAATGGTGATCAGTGGTGAGTGACAGGTCAGTGATGCGTTGATGGATGTCGTGCTGTGGTCATCATCTTCGTCGTCCTCACCCTCCAGTGGCTGGGGGAGGCTCTCGAGTGTGAAGAGGAGGAGGCAGATGACGAGGATCTGCATGACGAGCGTGTGGAAGAGGAGGACGAGGTTCCCGTACGCGGCTGTGGCGGACGAGGGGGTGACGGGGGCATGGGGAGAGGGGGGACTGTGTGAGCGGCAATTGTCGTCACTCACCCAGTGTCATTCATCCAGTCACTCACCCACTGTCATCCACTCACTGTCACTCACCCAGTGTCATTCATCCAGTCACTCACCCAGTCACTCACTCACTCAGTGTCACTCACTCACTGCGTTCCACTCACTCACCCAGTGTCACTGATCCAGTGTCATTCACTCACTCAGTGTCACTCACTCACTCAGTGTCACTCACTCACCCAGTGTCACTGATCCAGTGTCACTCACTCAGTGTCACTCACTCACTGCGTTCCACTCACTCACCCAGTGTCACTGACCCAGTGTCACTCACTCACCCAGTAATATCAGGAACATGTTGATGATGAGACCAGCGATTGCCCCTGCCGTGAACCCCGTGTCATCGTCTGGAGAAATGTTCAGGGAGAAACCTGCAAACAAACCAAATCATCATCATTCAACTACCACGTCACAGTAATCACATCACTGTCATCATCGTAACCTGAGCATTGCCTTAGCGGTCAAAACAGACGCCCAAATCCTATCATTAAAAAATAAATACATAAAAAAAAAGCAACCACCACCGCTCACCCGCCAGCCGCAGCCAAGCCCACACAGCCCAGAAGGCCGCGTAGCAGAAGGGCATCACGGATCCGCCGGACGCCGCGTGCAGGAGTCCAACCCGGGCCACGAACAGCTGCAGCAGAGCGCCGGGCAGCAGCACCCAGGGCAGGGAGAGGCGAGCGCGGAGCGGCTCCGTCGAGTGCAGCGCGGACATCGCGGCCACGCCGTTGCACAGGTAGAACGCGGCGTCTGACAGCTGCGCCATGGAGGGGCCGGGCTGGTTGCTGCCCGCCTCATTGTTGCTGCTGCTTCCGCTGCTGCAGCAGGACCTTCGGAGCGCGCCCAGGAAGGCCCGCAGGCGCTGCGAGGCGAGGGGCACGGCTCCGATGGGGACGAGCGGCTTCTCGGCGATGGAGTTGATGAGCCGGGCGAACGTCGCGTACAGGTTCACGGCGGCGTGCACGCAGCACGCGGCGCCCAGGAACGCGTAGCGCGCCCTCGCCGGGATCTGCGGGATGGCCGCCACGGCGAGCAGCGCGAAGGACGAGTTCTCGGCGGTCTCCAGGACGTCTCTGTCCAGCGACACGAGTAGCAGCACGACCGCCGCCACCAGCAGGAACCAGTCGCCCACCATCGCCAGTCGCGCCGAGTCGAGCTCGCCCGCGGCAGCCGAGGCGAGGGCGACCTGCTCGGTGGACACCACGAATTCTTGCCACGCGTGCACCAGCCAGAAGACGCAGCGCAGCACCGACTTGGCCCCGTGGTACGCGTCCTCGCGCAGGAACGCGTAGTAGGCGGCGAGCAGCTGCGGCGCGGAGTTGACGCTGAGCCAGAGCGCGCCCGCCGTGAACGTGTGCGGGAACCCGAAGCAGTAGAAGGCGAGGATCACGGCGGCGACGGCGTCGCAGAGACAGCAGAGCGCCATGGGCTCGGCGTACTTGGTGTTCTTCTTGCGCTCGTTGCCACCCGCGCCGCCACCGCCCCCACCGCCGCCACCGCCGCTCGCCGCCTTGCCCGCGCCCAGCAGCAGGACGTTAAAGAGCGCGTTGCCGAAGCCCGGGAGCACGTAGCGCTGCGTGATGCCCTTGAGCAGCAGCGCCACGGAGCCGTAGAGGCCCGCGGCGAGGATGACCAACTCGAGGGAGCCCGCCACGGGGGCCGCCCAGCCCAGCGGGTACGCGGCCAGCACGGCCTCGAACACCAGCACGGCGGTGATGGCGCCGAACACGGGCGGCATGATGTAGTTGGCCGTGGCGGAGCAGAAGGCGAGGATGGCCGACACGCAGATGTACGCCACGAGGCTCGCCACCGCCGTGTCCGAGACGAACGCGTCGGGAGCCGTGGCGGGCTCGACGACCGCGAAGGCCGTGAGGTTGTCGGCCGTCGAGTTGACGGCGGCGGCGAGGGTCACGGCCCCGGAGATGATTCGCGAAGCTCCGAAGCCGCTCCAGAGGGCGGCGAAGGCCAGGAAGGCCGTGCCGCCCAGGTGGTCGAACTTGCGGAAGGTCAGGAGGCCGGCCACCAGCTGGGTCACGCCGCCGATGAGGACCAGGTGCACGCCTGGAGGTGTGCGGGTGGGAAGGGGGGCGAAGGTTGGAGAGGGGCGTAGAGAGGGGAGAGGAGTCAGAGTGGGAGGGAGGCGCGTGGAGTGCGCAGTGGTTGGTGATTGTGGTAGGGGGTGACGCAAGTCGATGAGAGTGACGAGTAATGGAGCTGCCTTCATCATTAACAACAACATCGCAAGGATTATTATTAACAATATGGTCACCAATACTATCAATTGGACTGCTTCCACCACGACCGTTCACCATCATCATCATAGAAATTAAACATATTTCATATCATTATCGACTGTATCATCATTGTCATAATAAAAACCACAAAAACAATTATTTTGTCATCATCAAATCCATTTCCATCACCGTCGTCCTTATCAATATAATTTGACCGAATTCCTCTGCTACCATCGATCTATCGTCATTCAATTTGATAAACCATCATCATCATGATCGTTATAACCACATACACCATCAAATGGTAAAACCGACGCCACATCAAACCATAATCATCAAAATCATCAAGGCCGTCTGCATCACCATCGTCATACCAACCTCGGCGATTGTCATCATCATCAAAACCACCCAACACCTTCACGATCATAACTCTCATTAAACTACCTCTACAATCATAATAATCATCATCAAATTCACTTCCACAACCGCCATCATCAACATCATCATCACCGTCGTCAAACCCACCTCCACGACCATCATAATCAATCAAAACCACCAACGTCATCATTGTCATGAAACCACCGCTGTCATTATGCTCATCATCAAAACCACCTTCATTCTCATCGTCATCATCATACATAAAACAATCCACACGATCATTGTCATTCAACCTTCTCCATCATCATCATCATCATTTAAACCACTTTCACAAACACCATCATCATCACCGTTGTAAACCCATCTCCACGACCATCGTTATCAATCAAAACCACCAACGTCACCATTGTCATTATGCTCATCATCAAAACCACTTTCATTGTCATCGTCGCCGTCACCCCCCGCCCCCCGTACCGGACAGGATGTTGTTGGTGGGCGAGAGGTGCGCGGCAGCGCGGTGCGTCGAGAAGTTGTGCATGGCCACGAGCAGCGCGCTCACGGCGTTGGCGAGGAGGCCGAGCACGCCGGGCTCGCTGTAGAGCAGGGCGGCGAAACCCTGGCTCTCACCCCCCGTGCCGGACATCGCGACGCGGAGACGCGACACGCGACACGCACAGAGACGCGACACGAGACGCGACACAGAGACGCGACACGAGACGCGACACAGAGACGCGGCACTGAGACGCGACACGAGACGCGACACGAGACGCGACACGAGACGCGACACGAGACGCGACACGAGACGCGACACGAGACGCGACACGAGGCGCGACACGAGACGCGACACAGAGACGCGACACGAGACGCGACACGAGACGCGACAGGAGACGCGACACGAGACGCGACACGAGACGCGACACGAGACGCGACACGAGACGCGACACAGAGACGCGACACGAGACGCGACACGAGGCGCGACACGAGACGCGACACAGAGACGCCGCGCAGAGACGCGACCGACACGAGACACAGAGACGCGAGACGCAACAGAGGCGCGGGTCGTCTCGACGCAGAGAGA
This sequence comes from Lampetra planeri, assembly GCF_965212315.1. Classification (NCBI taxonomy): domain Eukaryota; kingdom Metazoa; phylum Chordata; class Hyperoartia; order Petromyzontiformes; family Petromyzontidae; genus Lampetra; species Lampetra planeri. Next base: position 7,149,310 of record NC_136125.1, on the reverse strand, counting down.
CGCCTCGACACGGAGAGACGCGACGCGAGACGAGATAGCGCGACGAGAAGCGAGACAGACGGAGGAGAGGAGCAGAGGCGCGACACGAGGTCCGCGGAGTGTGCGGGACGCGAAGCGGAACGTTTCAGACTCTCGCGTCTCTGCTACCCTAGAGGACTCGACGGAGAGTCTCTTTATCTCGGGGAGGGGGGAGGAGGTGGAGGTGAGACCTCTCACCTGCCTTCCCCCCCCCCCGCACCCAATCCCTGTCACCCCTCCCCCCTCCTCGCATTCTTCCTCCCCTCCCCCAAACTTCCTTTTTCTGAGGTGACGAATTACGTCACTCTTGGACAACAACTAATTCCACCCTCCGCTGCGTGGGGACTCTTGCCCAACCCCCGATGTGTCCGTCACGAGAGTGCGTGGGATGGAAAGTGGCGTGGGTGGAGGGTGAGGTGGGCGGGCGGGCGACAAGACCCAGTTTCTTCCTAATCTCCCAGCCAATGGGCGAGCTGCTTCGGCCGGGATTTCCCAAACACTCTCACAAATTTCCGGACTGCTGATCAATGAATTTGTTTTTTTTATGGTGGTTGTGATGCTGCCGATGATGACGATGCTGTGATTGCTCCACCTCCACCCACCATACCCCCCCTTTCTGCATTTGCACATCCTTCCTTTCACATCCTCACCCCCCTCTTAATTCTCAATTTTAGTCACGTGAGTGGAGGGGGGGTCGCAGAGACGCGGGTACATAAGGGGCGAACTCCAAGACAGAGGACATCGACGATTTGTGGACCTCAAGACTCCAACTCGACGCCCTCCTCCGCCTCTCCTCGTCGCTACTCAAGTCCCACTCGGCTCACCATGACCTCCTCGGCGCTGCTCCTCTCCGCTAAACAGGTGAGATCGGCGGCGAGCGCGCTCCAAGCCCCCTCGCTCTACTCATGCACCTCGCCGGGTCTCAAGACTCGTTCACGAGAGGGTGCTGCGTGAGATTGCTGGGGCAAGACACCGTCTCGGTGTTTGTGTATTTTTTTTAAATACACATACAAGAGTCTGTAATAACTGTTATATATAGAGAGAGGTATATTTATACAGCCTGTAACTGTCACGCAGACATAGTCTATAATTGTACATAGCCTATAAAACATAGTAAATACAGTCTATACTTTTTTGAAATACAGTCTATAATCTTTATAGACTGTATTTTATATTATTTTTTAAGTTATATACTGTAATTATTAAATACAGTCTATAATTTTTATGGACTGTATTTTATATATAGATATTTTTTTAATAAATTATAGACTGTAATTACTAAATACAGTCTATAATTTTTATAGACTGTATTTTGTATATATATAATATTTTTTTATACATTATAGACTGTAATTATTAAATACAGTCTATAATTTGTATACAGTCTATTATTTTATAGACTATACTTTTTGTAGACAATTTAATAATTTAATAGATATTCCACAGTCACAAATATTAAATGATTATTGCGTCTGAAAAGCAATCCTTGTTCATTTTCCGTCATGAATTTCGTAAAAAAGAATTACAAATAATGTAAATAAACCAGCGGATTGCTTTGCCGGCAAAACGCTATCGTGGGTGGAGCCGTGGCGCAGTGGCGATAGCGCTGCAGCGACTGCCCAAGCCGCCTACCCCGTCCGTGTTCACACCGCAAACCGCGCAAAAACATTCTTACATCACACACGCGCCACACGCACGCGGACGCACACGCGCACGCACGCATTGTGTGTGTAGTTCCAAAACACTGCGATGATAATTTATGAGAAAATATTTAATTGCACGACATCATCAACACGCATGCGGTAGTAGATTTGAATCTCGTGTTATTAAATGCGAACAGGTATGTGTGTTAGCATGTGCAATATTGTTCGCATTAAATGTCGTATTAAGTGAATTCGTTGGTATGTGTTTCAAGCGATTATTCCGACAAAATATATTATTCAGACAGAGACAATGAGTGGATATGAAGGAATAAACTCTCTGTGTCAATCCTCTCTCCTCCCCCTGCCTCTCTCCCAACTCTCTCGTCATCTTCCCCGCTCTCTCTCTCTCTCATCTCCCTCACGGTCACTTCCTCCTCCTCCTGCTCTCACTTCTCCTTGCCTCTCCGTTCCCGCTGCTCGTCTTCCCCTTCCTCCCTCTCTCTCCTGTTCTCCATTACCTCTCGAACCACGCTCGCAATCTGAAACTTTTCGCTCTCTCCTCCGTCTGCCATCTCGTTCCACTCTCCCGCCTACCTCTCTCTCTCTCCCTCCTCTCCCCCCTCCTCTCCCCCTCCCCACAGACGCGACCCCTGTCGAGGGCCCCCTTCATCCTTCTGCGGGGTCCCAGCTGCAGGGGTCTCCACAGCGCGACCGGGGGCAGTGGAGCCCCGCTCAGAGGTGAGACCCACGAAATGCCGCCCTCAACTCCACCCTCAACTCCCCCCACAACTCCACCTCAACTCCACCCTCAACTCCACCCTCAACTCCACCCTCAACTCCACCCTCAACTCCACCCTCAACTCCACCCTAAACTCCCCCCCCCAACTCCACCCTAAACTCCTCAACTCCACCTCAACTCCACCAAAACTCCATTCTCAACTACACCTCAACTCCACCAAAACTCCACCCTCAACTCCATCCCAATTCCACCTCAACTCCACCAAAACTCCACCCCAACTCCACCTCAAGTCCACCCCAAATACGTCAAAACTCCACCCCAACTTCACTCCAACTCTACCCCAACTCCACCTCAACTCCACCCCAACTCCATTCACACCCCGAGTCCCCACAACTCCCAACGATAACGACACTAGCCCCGCGACGTCATCGCCTCCGTTCACGAATCCGGAATCCGTGGCGCTGAGCCCAGTCCGCGTGTTCGCTCCCGCAGAGAAACCTCAGCTCCAGCAGCAGCAGCCGGAGGAAGATTTCCAGCAGCAGCAACAACAGCGGCGACGGGAGAAGCCCAAGGGCAGCTTCTCGCAGTCGCTGGCGCAGCTCACGGCCGGGCTGGGCCCCGAGCACGCGAGCCCCGTGGCTCGGAGCCGCGCCTCCCGCATGATGCTCGACGCCGTCGGCGTGGGGCTCCTGGGCGCCCGCACCGAGGTGGCGCAAATCGCGCGGAGACACGGGGAGGTGAGTGCGGCGCAGGGACACGGGGACCCGGGGGGGGGGGGGGGTCGTGTGATGCGCGATCGTGGTGCCCTGGTATCTGCCACGACATCTCTAGTGGAATTAATTGACTGAGGCTCGTTAGCACGCGATGGCTGCAGCACAATGGTAAACAATCGAGGGAGGAATGAATGCAAATTCGAGCAATCGCCTCGATCTGTGGCTCCTATCGCTGACATCGACCTCCCTGTCACCCCCTCCCCTCCAACCCTCCGCCCGCAGCTCCTCTCGGCAGGGGGCCCCTGCACGGCGTGGGGGTCCAGCGGGGTCCGACTCTCAGCCTCGGCAGCGGCTTTCGTCAACGGGGTCTCGGTGAGTGGCATGATAATGATTATTTGAATGTTGATGACTGTGGTGATTAGAATAAATATGAGCGTGCTGATTATGTTGCTTATTAATCGTGGTGATGATGATTATTAGTAGAATGATTAGTAAAAACATACGATGATGATGATGCTAATGAGCATCATGATGATTATAATGACGATGAGAATGATGATGAAACCTCGTGCACGCCACGTGGCATGCGCAGACCATGGGTTGTGATGATTCTCCGCCACGATGATGATGATGACGATGAACGTGATATTACTGCTCCTGATGATGACGATGATGCTTCTGCTGCTGCTCCTGCTGACGACTGACGATGACACCTCGTTTGCCTCCTGCCCGTGGCCAGATCCACGCGATGGACTTTGACGACACGTGGCACCCCGCCACGCACCCGTCGGGCTCCCTGCTCCCCGCGCTCCTCGCCGCGGCCGAGGCGGCGCCCGCGGGGCAGAAGCCCTCGGGGCTGCAGCTGCTGCTCGCGTTCCTCGTGGGCGTCGAGGTGCAGGGCCGCCTGCTGCGCTGCTCGCGCGAGGCCAACGACATCCCCAAGAGGTGGGTGGGTGGGTGGGGAGGCAAAGGCGGACGGGCGAGAGGGCGGCCAGACGCGTAAAGCGTCAAACGGACCCGGCACAGAGATGCGCGCGCACACTCACAGACGGACGCACAGAGATTGAGACAAAGACATAGATCCCCCGTATAGCCTTGAACAGACCTTGGGGGCAAGTGCTGTTGGCGAGATAATATTTTATTTTTATTAATTTTAATTTCATTTTTCACCTACGTGACTTTACCGAAAGAACTAAGAGTATGAATCCTTGCAGTCACGAAAGCTTCAAATCTAGAGCTAATATGAAGTCCGGCACGGCACGCGAGGGAGTGGGTGGCATTGAGCCAGACACATTGGGACAGACACACAGATACAGGCACACGGGAGACACAAACAAGCAGCCACACAGTGAGCTTCACACAGCGACACCCACACTCACCCTCCACCCCTCCCCTGCTCCAGGTTCCACCCCCCCACCGTGGTGGGCACGATCGGCGCGGCCGCGGGCTGCGCGCGGCTGCTGGGGCTGGAGCCGGCGCGGTGCCTGCACGCCCTCGCCATCGCGGCGTCGTTCGCGGGTGCCCCGCTGGCGAACGCGGCCACCCAGGCCAAGCCGCTGCACGCGGGCCACGCGGCGCGCATGGGGCTCGAGGCGGCGGCGCTCGCGGCCTCGGGGCTCCACGCCAACGAGGCGATGTTCGACCTCGCCGAGAGGGGCTTCGGGGCCTTCTACCCCGACTACGAGACCCCGCGCACCCCGCTGGACCCCTGCGGGGGGGCCCCCCTCCTGCTGGAGCAGCAGGACGTCGCTTTCAAGGTGAGGGGCGCGGGTGGGGGGAGCGGGGGTGAGGGGGGTGAGCGTCGTGCTGGGGGGTCGCAAGGAACGCTCTTGACAGGCGGAGGTGGACACGGGGAGATCCATTTAGAGATGGCCCACTGTAAATGCGCGCGTCTCACCAACCCCGATGCACGGATTGAACCTCTCAGCTGAGACAATTGGCGGATGCACCACCTGTGTTCCCCACTGCCGTAACAACGACAAAGATCCCCCGCATAGCCTGAACAGACTGTGGGGGCAAGTGCTGTTAGCGAGCACCTACTGTCATCACACGCACGCAGACGTCTGCAGTATTGCATGGGACTGGTTGACCCCATCGCCCCCATGACCTCGCGACCTCACGTGCCCCCTCCACCGCCCTTTCCCCCCACAGCGCTTCCCCGCGCACCTGGGCACGCACTGGGTGGCGGACGCGGCGTGCGCGCTGCGGGAGCGAATCGCCTCGGTGAGCGGGGGCCACGTGGACACGGCGCTCATCGAGAGCCTCGTGCTGCACGTGCCGCGCAGCGCCTACGTGGATCGCGCCTTCCCCGCGGACGAGCACGAGGCGCGCCACTCCTTCCAGGTGCGGACCAGCCGCCACTCACCTGTACACTCACCTGTACACTCACTCACTCACCTGTACACTCACCCTTGCATTCACTCGCCTGTGTTCTCACCTGGGCGCTCACTCATCCGCAAGTTCGCCAGCACACTCACCTGTACACTCACCTGTACACTCAACAGCAACACCTGCACGCGTCTCCCGCTCAACCTCCTCGTCTCCCTGGGCTCTCTGCCTCCCCCACCCCCGGGCTCACCCCCCCCCCCCCTCTACACCCCCCCCCCATCTCCACACTCACCCCCCCCTCTCCCTCCTCCCCTCCTCTCCCCGCAGTTCGTGGGCTGCTCGGCGCTCCTGGACGGCGCCGTGACGCGCGCCTCCTTCGAGGCCCCCGCGCGCTCCCGCCCCGCGCTGCGCTCCCTGCTCGAGCGGACGCGCCTCGAGCACCCGCGGGACAACGTGCCGAGCTTCGCCCTCATGTACGCCGAGGCGAGCGCCTCGGTGAGCGGCCTCGAGGTGTCCGCGCGCTGCGACTCCTTCCTCGGCCACTGGCGGCGGCCGCTGGGCCGCGAGGCGCTGCTGGGGAAGTTCGCGCGGAACGCGGCCGGGGGCGGCGTCGGCGACGCGAGGGCGGCGGCCGCTGCCGCGCTGCTGGAGGGGGTGGAGGAGCTGAGCGACGCCTCCGAGATCTGCCGCCTCCTGCACTGAGGGGGGGAGGGGTGGGGAGGGGGGCAGGGAGGGGGGTGGGGAGGGGGGCAGGGGGGTGGGGAGAGGGGGGGGAGCTGCTTGACGCCTCCTGCACTGAGAAGAGCGGGGGGTGGGGAGGGGGGGTGGGGAGAGGGGCAGGGAGGGGGGGTGGGGAGGGGGGCAGGGAGGGTGGTGGGGAGAGGGGAGGGGATGGGGAGAGGGGAGGGAGGGGATGGGGAGAGGGGGGGGGGGTGGAGCTGCTTGACGCCTCCTGCACTGGAAGGGGTGATGGGGGGGGCTCAGGTGGTGAGGATTTATCTTCAATGCACTCACGTGCATTTCTGTAATTTATTTGTCAAAAATATGGAGAGCGAGAGGCAATCAACTGCAGTATTTCAAATAACTGAAGTATACAGCTACAGTCTACATATACTGCAGCATACAGTATACATATACTGTAGCGTGCATATGGTCTGGCGGGCGGGTCCCGCGTTTCGGGCAGGTTGTGGGGAATTTCCGGCCTGGGCACAGATGCTGGTATCTCAGCTGTTGGCTGAGTTCACGCCAAGTGGACCGCAATGTATAGATGTGTTCTTTGCAAGAGAGAGAGAGAGCGGACACAATCGTGCAGTTTCACTATAAATCATATCGAGCTCCATCGGCCTGTCGGACCAATGTCATACCCGGCAGCATTTAATTAAAAACCTTGGCCCGGTCTCGACTGCTGTGTCCCCAGCGTCCTTTGCTCTTCTCGCACTCGTCTCCTGTGTGGCGAAGTTTGGTTAAGCTACATCCGCGAACCGCAACTGGCGTAGACGAACACCAAATGAGCGTACAAGAGCAAAAAGTTCGTTTGTTCTATATTTAAAATAGTAGGTAAATAATAACGAGATGGGTACAAATTTTTTTTACTGTGTTTTTGCTCATGATATTTGAATTGTGAAAAGAGGATTTTATTGGTGTGGGTGTGTATAAACGTGTCATCGTGAGCGGTGTATAATTCATGATTTTATGATAATAAAATATTTGATGAAAACAAATCGTGACTTGGTCGACTCACCGCATATACAAAAGACGCTCCTCTTATCAGCGGAGACACGGCGGAGGCAGTGCGGGATTATCCCAGTAGCAAAAGTAGCTACGCGTGCTACGGGCACCGCACTTTCAAGGGCCCCGCGCTAAATGCTTTCAAGCTAGCAATTCTGGTTCAGTGACTCTGCACTTGCTCTATTACTATAGTACTATACTGCCTTCAACTTTTATGAACGAGTGGGTGTTTAAGGTTAGCGATTCGTCGTATTATCCGGCTGCGTAGCAAATGAAAAAATACAATAATTTGACTACGCGACCTCACGCCTCCTATTCCGCGAAGTAACAAACCCCCCGCAAAAAAACTATCTCGGTTTAACCCCGCGGATTACAGAATGAATTTCAGGCGTGACCCCTCGCCGTTATCCGCGACGAAAAATCGCGAGAAATCGGAAGCCGCGTCGCTACGAATTGTTGGTAAAATCGCGGTTAACCGCGAACAATCTGGATAAACAGGCCCGCGGATAATAGGAGTCGCTGGTAATCGGAAACTGATCCACAAGGAAATTGAGCATGGCTCAAGTTCCCTCCATCATATCTGACCTCAACCACCTCCTCGCCTCCACACCTCGTGTCGACAACTCGTAGGCAGAGAGTGGATTCGTCCTGAGTCACGACGAAGGGAGGATTGGTTGAGGTGGCTTCACTCGACACTTGCTCAAATCATTTGTGTCTTTCGGTAAAGTCACGTAGAAAGTTCTAGATTTGAAGCTTTCGTGATTGCAAGGATTCATATTCTTGGGTTTTTTCGGTAAAGTCACGTAGGTAAAAAATTAAAATTAAAATTTATAAAAGTAAAATAAAAATAAAATAAAAATCACGACGTTTCGGAGGCAACACAAGCTTCCGTCTTCAGGTGGAACCGTCACAGCACGACTGCTGTATCAAGTAATTTACTTGATCACGTAGATAGGTTCAAATAAAATAACAAAAAATAACTAAAAAGATGTATGTTATTTTCTTTGAACCTATCTACGTGACTTTACCGAAATACCCAAATATTATTCAACACCTTCTGATAGAAGAATGTCTATAGACGGAAGGAGTTGAAGATCCCAATAGAACCAGACGTTCTGAAACTCCATACAAACACGATGAATTGACACTGTGTACCATCACCATCGTCATCATCGTCATCATCGTCCTCAACGACAGTGTTGGTGTTCGCCTGGGTGAGGTTGAGGTGGGCACGGGTCCCACTGCCTCTCGACCTGGGATCATGGCTCACTCCACTGGCCGTGTAGGGATCTCTTCGTAACAGTGGCGTGGTAACTCCATCATCAGCTCAGGTGGTGCAACAATCGATCAGGGTGGGGCACCCCAATCTTTGATTTGTCTCGCAGCGAAGAGGCTATTCATTAAATCGCGCCTCCTCTTGCCTCATCCGCATCGTTACGCTCACGCTCTCCAACATTTACAACCGCGTTTTAAATAAGCGTCGCTGTTCTTTTCCACTGCTGTTGAGAACAAATCTCGTGGTTGTTGTCAAGGGGGCCCCGAACTCGTAGCTTTGGTCGGGGGGGGGGGGTGTGAGGGGCAAGGCACCCCCACCTCTCTCCTCCCACGCTCGTTACGCTATTTTCTCATCTTCTTCTTTATCATCATCATCATCATAGCACAGAGCCATTACCCGACATGGTGACGATTGTGTTATTTTTTAGGCAGTGTTACTGACAAACGTGTTGCGTTTTGCGTTCATTGTGAGTGTGCACCACTGCCAACGCAGCAGCATTACACAAATATACTGGTAGGAACCTCCTGGTTACACCAGCCCACAGGGGATTATTGTGTCCGTCCGTCCGTCGTGCATCCAAAAATGGGTGGGGTGGGGCTGGGTGGAGAGGGGAGGATGGGGAGGGGCTGGGTGGGGAGGGGCTGGGTGGGGAGGGGAGGGTGGGGCTGGGTGGGGAGGGTGGGGCTGGGTGGGGAGGGGCTGGTCACCCCGTGGTGCCCTTATAAAACTCAACGTTTAACCCACTCACGCCGGCTTGTGCACGCCCTCAAAGTCGGCAATATGTGCGGAATACACCACGCCGCCGTTGACCCTGGCCATTGACCGAGCAACCCAACGTTCCTACCAGCTCCCTCCGCAGGAATGTGTTTATATATTGTTTAATTCGTAACATAAATATGCAATGTACGCATCCTTCCCACGTCAGTCCTTCCACGTAACAAAACAAACGAACGAACCTCATCCACATCCCCATCAGCCCCCACACGGCCTCCTGGGAGCGCATCCGCCCATGCAGCTGCATTGGTTCAAGACAAGCAAAACCCCGGGGCGGTCCCGATGTTCGGTGCCTGTTTGTGGGTTAGGACTCTCTCTCTCTCTGTCTATGAAAAAAAATAAGATTTGGTTTTACCCTTTATGGCAATACAACAGGAGTTGCGTTAAGAAGTTCAAACGTCAAATAGAAACCTTTTGCAAGGAATCAAGTGACTGCAACACGTTCCTTCGGAGTGGGCAGGTAGGAACTTGGTTGTAAGCGCATTCGTGCACGACAGAAATCTCGCGGTCACGTGACGCACTTCAACCAATCTGGGAGCGTACATGTTTGGGAGGGGCTATGCACGACAGACAAATAATCCCTGGTGGGCAGTGTGGAACTGTTGTTCCTACCTGTATTAACCACACACAGTACAAACATGGCTCGGATCATTAATAAATGGGCATCGTCTTTGAAACTGATTGGCCTTCTCTCGGGCCTAATCTCACCAGTGTCAGATGAGAGAACGCCAAAAGTCGAACTATACAAAGGAAATGCCACCGTAAGAGCGTTTATAGCTCGGGTGAGCAGCTACAAAATGGGATGCTGCCCAAAAAGGTCCCAATTTGACTCTCTGTGAGATAGGAGTCGTAGCTCGAAGCAAAACTACACAATGGACAACACAACATGACATGGCTTCCAGTCTCCCATGTATTGTTTAACCAGGTGAGATGAGTCGCGTTACCTCGAGGGGCCCGGGTCATCAATATGACAACAACAAAATTACATCAAAACAAAGTGCAACAGTCGCACGTCTCTAATATATATTCCTGTGTACAGCATCGTTACGTGTCTCTACGCATCTCTGAGTCTCTGTGGGTTGACTACTACGACACGATGCACAGTTTTGGTTGCATGACCACATGCAAGCATGATCTGTCCTTAATATATGGTGGTGGGGGTGGGTGGCTATACATTTCTAATTCAGACTCTCTGAAAGCCTCTTATAATATCGTTAACGGACAAACGCAACGCCTTTGGGCTTTTGTGATATATTCTTGCGAGTGGGATGGTAATGCATGTCACGTGACCCACTCCATCCCCTGGAGGCCTCTGGCTGCGATCGCCACAGCGAGGAGCCGCGCGCGCTCAGGCGCACACACACACAGACACGGTTACGACCTTCAGTGCAGCGCAATAAACTTTATTCATGAGAAGCAAAGACACAGACAGCAACAACAATAGCAGCAACACTAAACACAGCCGTGACCAGGATCGGAGAGGATCTGGGTCAGCGGAAGAAGATTTGGGGGGGCTGGGGGGGGGTCACCAGCACCCCCACCTTCTGACCCCCGCCCCCCTCCCCTTGCCCCTCGCCCGCCCGCTCACGCGAGCTTGAGCATCTCCCGCACCATGACGCCGACGCCGTCGTGCACGTGGTGGATGGGCGCCGTAGCGCACATGAAGGCGCTCGTGGTCACGATCTTCAGCTTGGCGTCCACGTGTGCCTCGCCCACGTCCGTGCACACGTGCGTGCAGCCCAGCTCGCGGATGGCGGCGGCCGTGCCCGCGTAGGGGAACCTGGCGCACGCGGGGGTGGGAGACGCGGTGAGACGGGGGGGACACGCGTGTGTACACGTGTGTGTGTGTGTACACGTCTACTGGCACATGTTTGTTCACATAGACTTATATGCTGGGTGAATGCCGCTCAAAGCCGTTGCTATCACAATACCCTCCTCACCTGCACCAGCCCCTCTCACCCCCACCTCCATCCCTTCCCTCCCCCCCCACCCCACACTCCGCCCCTCTCATCTCCCCCTCACCTGTCCCCTGTACTCTCCACCCCCCCACTCCCCCGCGCCCCACCCCTCCCCCGCCCCTCTCACCTGCCCCCCTGCTCGCTGTCGCCCCCGACCGTGAGCTCGCATCCCGGGAAGAGCCTCGCGGCGAGCACGGGGGCGATGCAGCACAGCGCCACGGGTTTGTCCGCCTCCCTGAAGGCGCGCAGCGCCGCCTCCACGCCCGGCAGCAGCGAGCAGCTCGCGCCCTCGGAGGCCCACGAGCTCAAGTTCTTGGCCACGCCGAACCCACCTGGAGAGGGGGGCGGGGGGGGTATGAGAGGGGGGGAGGGTATGAGAGGGGGGGGTATGAGAGGGGGGGTATGAGAGGGGGAATATGAGAGGGGGGGGTATGAGGGGGGGGTATGAGAGGGGGGGCGGGGGGGTATGAGAGGGGGGGTAGCTGTGACGGTCCCACCTGATGACGGAGACTTGTGTTGCCTCCGAAACGTCGTGATTTATTATTTTATTTTGTTTCCATTATTACTTTTATTAACTTTTCATTTTATTTGTTTACCTACGTGACTAGTATTATTCTTCGATCTTCGGTGCGATGTGCATGCAATTAATGAGGCGCCATACCCGAAACGTCGTCTCTATGTTAACGTGAATGAACGCGCTCCGCAAACTGGGACTTGTTCAGCAATCATCAGGTGCGTGTAGCGCAAGTGCCGCTGTAGCTACGAGCAGGTCGAGAGGAGAGAGCGAGTGGGCGCTGCTGCTACTGTTGCCTCTCGACCTTGTTTATCACTGTGGTGGTGGTTGTTGTTGTTGTTTATTACCGTGGTGGTTGTTGTTGTTGTTTATTACTGTGGTGGTGGTTGTTGTTGTTGTGTATTACTGTGGTGGTGGTTGTTGTGGTTGTTTATTACTGTGGTGGTGGTTGTTGTGGTTGTTTATTACTGTGATGGTGGTTGTTGTGGTTGTTTATTACTGTGATGGTGGTGGTTGTTTATTACTGTGATGGTGGTGGTTGTTTATTACTGTGATGGTGGTGGTTGTTTATTACTGTGATGGTGGTGGTTGTTTATTACTGTGATGGTGGTGGTTGTTGTTGTTGTTTACTGTGGTGGTTGTTGTTGTTGTTTACCGGGCACGAGCAGCGCGTCGAAGTCAGCAACGCGGAGCTGCGCCAGGTCGCGCGCGGCGCCGCGTGCGATCCGCGAGCTCTCGCGCAGCACGTTCCGCTCCGTCTCCCCGCTCTGCGCCTCGCCGCTCGCGTGGTCCACCACGTGGTGCTGCGCCACGTCCGGGGCGAACACCGTCACCTGCACCAGGGGGGCACGGGGGGGGGGGGGGGGGTGGCACGGGGGGGGGCGATAGAAAATAAATTAGAACGGCAGCTGATGGAGTGTGGTTACCTGTGGAGGAAAAAGGGGGGAGGGGGTCACGGGGAGGTACCGGAGGTTGGGGGGCACACGGAAAGGTACTGATGGGGGGGGGCACAAGGGGAGTTACTGATGGGGGGGGCACAAGGGGAGTTACTGATGGGGGGGGGGCACAAGGGGAGAGGTGGGGTGCACGGGAAGCGGCATGGGGAGGGTAGGGGGGGTACGGGGGGGGTACGGGATGGATCGGCGCACGGTGGGGGGCAGGGTACGACGAGGGGGGGGGGGGTGCCGTCACCTACGGAGAGCGAGTACGGTCACGTGTACACACACACACGCGCGCGCGCACTTGTTCCATGACGTGTACGTGTTCCATGGAGGTGTACTCGTTCTATTCGTATCTCGGACTGGCCACTGATGTTAGTCGTGGCCGGGAATCGAACGTAATCAATATGGTCGGGGTAGATGAGGAAGCGCCTCAGTCCGCAGTGCGCTAACCACTGCGACACCGCTCCCCACTCGCGCGTGCACAAAGACAAAGACCCCTGCACCCTATAGCCTTAAGACTGTTGGGGCAAGTGCTGTTAGCGAGCAACCTAAGAAGGCCGGCACGGCACACGAGGGGGTGGGTGGTCAACACCACGCCCGACCGCCTTTGTCTCCCCAGTGGCGATGTTTACACACCGTACCAGGTACTCATTAGAGGCCGAGTCGACATAGGGGAGGCCCAGAACCGGTTCAGATAATCGTCACTGGTGTTGGCCGTGAGCGGGGGTCGTAGCGCAGCGCGCTAATCGCTACACTACCGCTCCCAGCTACACCACACACACGCACGTGTACACACGTGTACACACACACACACGTGTACACACACACACACACGTGTACACACACACACGTGTACACACACACACGTGTAACTAGACTCTCACCTCGGCTCCCGCTCTGCTCAGGTGAACGAGCGCCGCGGACGCTTCGTGGATTTCGCTTCCGTCATAGGCCCCGCACCCCGCCAGCAACACAGCCACGCGCTTCCCCATCTCTGCTGCTGATGCTGATGATGCTGCTGATGCTGCTGCTGATGCTGCTGCTGCTGCTTGTGCGGCTGAGGCTGGAGTGGATAAAGTCGAAACCGTGCGCGTCGCTGCTTTTATAGCGACGGGGAGAGAAAGAAGGCGGGGAAAAGGGGGAGGTTGCATCACGAAACGTGGGGGGTGGTGGGTGGAGTGAGGAGGTGGGGAGAGGGCAGGGAAGGGCGGCGAGCGGTGCGGGAAGCTGAGAGGGGAGGAGGGAGAGGGCGGGGAGAGAAGATGAGACAGTTGTGTGGGCGAGCACGAGAGAGAGGGCGTGAAAGTGGAGATGAGAGAGACGGGAGAGGAGGTGTCGGAGAGAGATGAGAGGACGGAGAGATGAGAATGGGAGGAGAGCGAGAGGAGATATGATTAGAGGGTGAGAGGAGGAGGAGAGGGGATAGGGAGGTAGAGAAAGGGAAGGAATATGGGAAGGAGATACAGAGATGAGAGGAGAGGAAATTATAGCAAAGAGAAGATGAGAGGGCGAGGCTAAGATAATGGAGACGAGAGGGTATTGAGATAATGGTGGCGATGGAAGAGCAGGGATGAGAGGGTTGGAGGGGAGGAAGTGAAAGCAAAGAGGAGATGTGAGAGAGGGGCGCAACGAGACGGGAGATAATACACGAGGAACACGGAAGAGTGATGGGAGGGAGATGAGAGGGAGATGGGAGGGAGATGAGAGGGAGATGAGAGGGATATGAGAGGGAGGGGGAGGGAGATGGGAGGGAGATGAGAGGGAGATGGGAGGGGGATGGGAGGGAGGGGAGGGAGATGGGAGGGAGATGGGAGGGGGATGGGAGGGAGACGGGAGGGAGACGGGAGGGGGGTGGGAGGGAGATGAGAGGGAGATAGAAGATGGGAGGTAGATGAGAGAAAGATGGGAGGGAGATGAGAGGGAGACGGGAGGGAGGGGGAGGGAGACGGGAGGGAGGGGGAGGGAGATGGGAGGGAGATGGGCGAGTTCCGCCTGTTGCTGGGGGTGACTGCGGGATCCGGGGGAGACGCGGCCCCAGGGGTGGTGGTGGTGGGGGGGTGCGAAGGGGGAGGGGGGGGATTCTGACGTCACTCCGGGGAATTCCCGTCATTGATCCGCAGGGGCTGAAGGAAGTCAGCAACGGTCCCCAGTAAAAACACCGTCATGCAAATCATCCCTCGCCGACCGGGAGGCGGATAAATTATTAAAGTACCGAGGCTATATTGTACATTGAACCGGTATCATCTGTCTATTTACCGGTTTATCTTCCACGTTAGTTATCCCCCCCCCCCCACATGCCCACCCCACATCCCTTCTGTTCAGAGTGGTCGGGGTCGAAGCGATGTCCCTCCCCACTGGGCAACGAGGTGCTTGCTCGCCAGTAGTGGGCATTCTACATTCCTATGGCGGGGAGGAGGACGAGTAATAACATAGCACAAGCTCTATTGATTTTCCACACGAAAAAATTAGTACTAATTTTATCGACAGCTGAATCACCGCCAGAATAACACGCAGCCTCCGATGAGCAGGGTTGGTTAGGTAGGGTGCGAAAGAAGTTACAGATGCATGCACACTTACCCTTCATTTATATCCACGCATACCTTACTCTGAATCTCTCGAGACTCAAGAGGGTCCTGCTAAATTTTGACTTCAAACTTTCGTGAATAAAAAAAATTAAGAAAATTAAAAAAATGTAAAAAAAAAATGTCATTATTTGTTTTCTATCTACGTGACTTTACCGAAAGAACCAACAATATAGGGTCCTGCTACCTTGGGAAATTTGGCCAATTCCATTCCGCACGTTTGGCGGTGTCACGTGCACCTTGAGAACGACCCACGCATCGCCCAGTGTCCGCGCCATCGACCCGCATCCTCGGTGCAAGTTTCACCTTCGCCTTGCCCGATATATTCACGTGAAGGCGCTGAGTGGGTGCGTCAGTGAGTGGGGTTGGTGAGCAGGTAAGTGATGCGGTGGGTAGGTGGATGCGTGAGTAGATATGTGGGGGAGAGGTAATGTCGTGGTTAGCGCGCTGCGCTACGAACCTGGCGACCCGAGTTCAATTCCCGCTCACGGCCACCAACACCAGCAGTGACGATTGTCTGAACCGGTCCTGGGCCTCCCCTAGGTCGACTCAGCCTCAAATGAGTGGTGTGTAAACATCGCCATTCGGGAGACAAAGGCGGTTGTGCAGGGTGCTGGCCACCCACCCCATCGCGTGTGTCGGCCTCCACAGGTGCTACTCGCTAACAGCACTTCCCCAAGGGGCTGTTGAAGGCTATGCAGGGGCATAATATGACTTTGAAATCCCCCGCCCACCTCCTACGCATTTCACAAGTAGTACTAATCCCATATCTGCATTTCCCATAAATATGCTAAATTCCTCTTGATATGCAAATTATTTTGTTAAGGCGCTCTTCCCTCTCCAACCCAGCTTAAATATACGCTCCAAGCCTGGGGTGTTTCATTCAGACGCTGTCTTCCCGACAGACCTGTTCTTCACCTGAGGACGGCTGCTTGCGTTGTGGCCGAAAACGTCGTGAGAATTATTTTATTATGTTTTATTTTTATTATTTTATTATTTCTCTTCTACTTGACTTTACCGAAAGAACCAAGAAGAACTATGCAGGGTTGTTGTTTGTCTTTTGAATCATTGGTCAGCCAATTCATCCAGGGATGGTTGTGTTTGACTGTGCTTATCTCCATGGTGACACATCACCAGGTAACGCAGCCAGATTAAACTCGACCTCGGAAACACGTGTTAGGGTCCTGCTCGACCCCACCCGGTATTGATTATCATGATCATCATCAAGCACCATCATTGGCCGTGATCTACCAGCTGCTGGATTGAACGCCTCCGCATACTGCCACTGCAATTTAGTGGCTTAAAATACAATGTTTCGCTCCGGATGATCGCTACAAAGTATGATCTGTGTTTTGATTTAGTGTGCTGATCTTAAAGGTGCATTGAAAAATTATAATACTCCGATTGATGCTCCTGCTGTTGTGGAGTGACTCATGCAGCCAGCTATGGCTGCAGGGTTTTGGTATTACATGTTTATGCCATTTATTGTGAAAATTCCGTCACAGTGGCTATGATAACTGTTTCATTGCTTTCATGGCTTTATTTTGGTGATTTCGAAAAGTGTATTGGTTTAGCCATGTTTGTTTGTTGTAGTACAGAGTTAGACTGATGGCCCTAATCTAAGTTGTCTTGTGGTTATTGTTGGTTGTTTGACTTGCATCCCACTGGGATTTTTGCACACAGCGTTGGTGTACGGTGCTCTTTCTGCAATGTGTTGCTGTCTTTTCTTGGATTTTCTGTTTGCACTCAGTCACATATTCACTTTAAGATGTTTTTTGTTCATGTTTTAGTTTTTTGTTTGTTGCGGTTGCACCCGATTCAAGAGCCGAATGGCTCACAGGGCTATACACCTAATACATGAACTTGAAGCGGTCGCCATCTCCCGCAGTCCCGCGACACAAAGATTCAAATCCAGGCACCTGCAACGCGAGCTGGTCGTGTGGCTCCGTCCTTTCGCCGCCACTCCGTTGTCCGTCTCGACCACGGAGCGGACATCGTCCCGTCGAGCCATGACGCGTTCCTGCCCGGTCCCGCTTTACTTCCCTTGAACGGTGACTTAAAGCTTGAGTTCTCTAAGACGAAGGTACTTTGCAAACCCACTGGCCATCAACAAAGATTCGTTCATGAAGCCATCCACGTATACAGACACAACTTCAATCGAGAAGATTGGTATAAACTGAGCAATCATTGGAAGAGCATCATCAATCAGTTTAAGTCATAACTGGCTGTGATGTTCCCATCCTACCACCTTCCGATGTTAGTTGTTATTTTCGGCTCTCTGATTTTACATTAAGAGGGTATCGGGTAGGGTACGGGTATCGGGTACCCGATTGCGACCTCTGACACAACACGAGCCGTCTAACACTGACGGCGCCGACTGAGACAGCCAACAACTTCCAGCAGCGCAGTGTCTAGCGGAGACAGCAGCGACGACGAGACGAGTTCACTCCCAGACACGGTAGCCCCGAGCCCCCCACTCTCGGCTCCTTTTATGCTCCCAGCGCCGCCTGGCTCCGCCCTGACCGCGCCTCCCTTCTCGAACCCGCCAGCAGGTTCCAGCAGGTTCCAGGCGCCTCCAGATGGGGTACTCGGTGACCCTTGCCCCAGTTCCTCCGCCCTGCCAACACATCCCGTGCTCACGCTCACCGGCGTGTGTGCTGTCTGTCCACCACAGCTGCCGCTGCCGTCCACCAGCCGGCGCTATGACACTACACATATATTAGAGTGTATATATATACTGGTTCATTTGATTGTGTTTAACCTGGTGAGGATTCAAGAGAATAGTGAGGATGAGGCTCATTTGCAAGAGTCAGCGAGTTGCAGTGAGGGAGTGGCCGAGTGAGTGGCTGGTTGCATGGATGGTTGAGTGACTGAGTGACGTTGCAAATTCATTCTCGTATGTGATGTGACCAGCTGGTGATAGCTCAAGAGGGCAGGATTGAGTTTCGTTTGTAAGAGTGGCCTGGATCAACCGAAGCGACAAAAAAACGAAGTAAAATAAGGTTACGTACGTGTCGTTTTAATTACTTGGGCAGTTTCAACTCTCGTGTTATTTTATTTGCTTTTGGTATTCTATGCCCTGTTGATTTGTGCATTTGCAGCGCTGCAAATGAACGGTTACAAATGTCTGTCGCCTGATGAAGCGAGTTGTAATTACTGGCGAAATGTCGTACTAGTGACGAATTGGCATGTTCTGTTCACGTTACAACCCTTACAAGTTGGCTGTGTCGGGTGGTGGCGGGTTTTAACGACACATTTATGTATTTACGCGATCTAACCCCAATAAAAAAAACCTCTATTATGGATGATATTGGTCGCGAAAGCCTACGTGTTAAACTTACGCACTGATGTTGTAACGTCTTTCGCACCGTACTAAAACCGACCGTGATAATCGGAGGTTACGGCGATGGCGCTAACTAGAAATCGGAGGACACACACACTGCGTCACTGCTTGTGTAAGATCTGGGAGGAGTGGGGGAGGCGCGCGAGTGGTTAAAGTGACGCAGTGTGGAGCCGGCGCGTTCTACCGACCGGTTGGGCGAGGACAGCTGATGCATACAGTGCCGTCGACCTCATCTGGCAGGTTGAGGTGTACGGCCGGGATTTTGGCGAGGCTGAACGCCACGTGTTCAACTCCACGTTGGAGATGCACCACACACACACACAAAAAACACATTCAAACACATCCGTACATTTTCTCTCGACTGACAAGACAGTTCTTCTGGAACTGGTGGTTTTAATTTGCATAAAATGCCGAGTTGTTTGTACACACACACGGAACACGTGCATGTGTTGTTGCTGTAATGAAACCGCTGTGTATTATATATAATCCATATGTGGAACGCACTAGACCACGTACAGTCGTGTAGTGTATAGTGTGTGTTATAACTGAAGTAGAATACGTACTGTACGAGACTGTGTCTGTTAGAGGAAGGCTATGTGAGGCTGGGGGAGCCTTTATGAAAATAAACGACAAAGATCCCCCGTGTAGCCTCAACAGGCTGTTGGGGCAAGTGCTGCGAGGCAGTATTAATGCCAGAACAGTGCACGAGGGGATGGTGCGGCTGGCACCACGGCCTTTGTATCCTCAGTGCTGATGTCAACACACAGCACCAGTCGCTCATTGAAGACGGAGTCAACCTAGGGGGGAGCCCAGCAATGGTTCAGATGTTCGTTATTGGCTGCGAGTGGGAATCGAACTCGGGTCGCCGGGTTTGTAGCGCCGTGCGCTAACCACTGCGTCACTCCTCCACACAGGGATGACAAAGACAAAAATCTCCTGTGCAGCCTTAACAGGCTGTTGGGGCAAGTGCTGTTAGCGGGCATCTTTGAAAGCCGGCACGGCACACGAGGGGGTGGGGTGGTTAACACCAACAGAACCGCGTGAACACATCCACTTTCAATTGCATTTATTTTTTACAAACAAATTTTCCAATGATTCCACACGGTGGTCCGATAGCTTGCGTGGTTGTGATGAACAGAAAGACGAGCACGTAGATTGGGGAAGGCGAACACACACACACACAAGTTAACGGAATCGTATTGCAGAACACAAGACAAACAAATCGTCGTGAGCGTGAATTAGAGGTGCGAAAAAAATCAATCTCGGCATCGTGCATCGGACAAATTCGACGAAGGTCATGGCCGGAGGCGGGGGGGTCGACGCGGTTGTGGGGACACGGTCGGAGAGCGCGGCGAGGAGCGTGGAGAGTGTGGAGAGCGTGGCGTGTCAGGCCGACGAGGTGGACGAGGCGGACGAGTCGGGGTCGCTGTGATCGTAGTTGGAGACCTCGATGAGGTTGTGGTCGGGGTCGCGGAAGTAGACGGACACGATGGGGCCCGTGGCTCCCGTCCGCATCACGGGGCCCTCCTCCACCGGCACGTTACACTCCTGCGCGTGGCACGCGTGTGGGTGTGTGTGTGGGTGTGTGTGGGTGTGTGTGGGTGTGTGTGGGTGTGTGTGTGGGTGTGTGTGGGTGTGTGGGTGTGTGTGTGGGTGTGTGTGTGGGTGTGTGTGTGGGTGTGTGTGGGTGTGTGGGTGTGTGTGTGTGTGGGTGTGTGTGTGGGTGTGTGGGTGTGTGTGTGTGTGGGTGTACGGGTGTGTGCGTGTGTGGGTGTGTGGGTGGGTGTGTGGGTGTGTGCGCGTGTGTGGGTGGGTGTGTGTGCGTGTGCATTACACTCCTGCGCATTACACGCGTGTGCGCGATAGACACGTGGGGACGACGCGCTTTGGTGATATGCAGGTCATCTCAGTGAGTTGAGCCACGACACCTGTGTTATGATACAGGTAGTGTTACTTGAAGGTGCTGCATGAAATGATGCTGACGTTGAATGTGATGATGATGGTGATGATAATGAAGTTGACATTAACGATAATGTTGAAAATTATTATAAAATGTCATGACAACAATAACGACGACGATGATGATTATTACGGGAATGACAATGCGTATGCACGTATGTACGTTGAACTTCTTTCGCACGCAGCCAACCGCACTAATCGGAGGTGCAGCGGAAAGACAACAAACTCAAACAACGATGACGAATTTTTATTTTCTATTTAAAGCTTTCGTGACTGCAGGGATTCATCTTCTTGGTTATTTCGGTAAAGTCACGTAGAAGGGAAATAATAAAATAATAAAAATAAACCATAATAAAATACAATTCTCACGACGTTTCGGCCACAACGCAAGCAGCCGTCCTCAGGTGAAAAGAACAGGTCTTTCAGACGCTGTCTTTCCGACCAACCTGTTCTTTTCACCTGAGGACGGCTGCTTGCGTTGTGGCCGAAACGTCGTGAGAATTATTTTAATATGTTTTATTTTTATTATTTCCTTTCTATGTGACTTTACCGAAAGAACCAAGAAAACGATGACGAAGTTGACGAACACGACGACGACGGCGACGAGGAGGAAGACGTTGCCGTGGTTACCTGCAGGTGCCGCACGACGCTGCCGATGGGCGCGTGCGTGATGAGGCACAGGTCGATGGAGCCGGGAGTCGGGAGCCTGGCCTTGGGCTCGAACTCATTCCCCGCCTCGTGGAGGTTGAACTTGTGCTTCCCGAAGCCCAGCGCCTTGCGACCTCCCTGCACCGCCGCCGCCATCGGGAGCAATCGAGTTATCACTCGACCCCACTCAACAACGCCTCCATCAAGCCACTTGCCTCCTCCACCGCATAGCATGGGCGCCCCAACACGACTCAAAACTAGTCCAACAATTTTTTGTTTATTTTACCAGGTGAGGCCACACTGAGCTACATAGCTGGCTATCACAGATGATAGCTCAACGAACTGGCGTATCATGTGGACATTCACAGCAGCCGCGGCAATTTTCAGCAACGCATGTTCCGGCTCTGAATGTGGAGGGGAGAAAATGCAACACGACCACGGGCAGAGAGAGACACGTATACTCCAAATGTACAATCTTGATTTGAAAAAATCAAGATTGTAAAAATGTACAGCATCCAAATATACAGCAGCAGGCGTCAGGGTCGGGATCGAACCCCCATGACCTCCTGTATGCCAGGCGAGGTAGTTAACATCTCGCCACCACGGCACCCCCTCTGCCCCCCCCACCCACCAGTTAAATACCCCCCCCACCTTCATAGCCTATCGCCTAGCCCCCCCCCACTCCCATCATCATCATCGAGCATGATCGATCCAATGCTGAATTTCGTCCTCCCACTCCCCTCCCCACCAGAACCGGTTTAAATATTCGTCGCTGACGACGGCACAATGTTGACTACACACCGCACCAGGTACTCATTTGAGGCCGAGTCGATCTAGGGCAGGCCCAGGACCGGTTCAAAAAATCGTCGCTGGCGTTGACGGTTCGTAGCACGGCGCGCTAACGGCCACACCACACCGCTTGTGCCAGGCTAGGTGCACGCGCACACAAGACACACAGACGCGCACGCACCTTGAACGTGACCTCGTGCATGCCCAGCACGCGCGTGTAGAAGGCGATGGTGTGCTCGAGGCTCCGCACGGTCAGCACGAGGTGGTCCAGACGGTCGATAGCGAAGGGCGCGGAGGAGGAGGAGGACGAGGCCGAGCAGAGACGGTGGCGAGCCGCCAGGAGACACGGCGCCGAGACAGCCTGAGACACGGGGGTGGGCGGAGAGGGGGTGGACACGTGGAGGTGTGGGGGAGACGGACAGATGTGTACGTTCGCTGAACTTCTTTCGCACCGTGCGCAGTCAACCGAGCTAATGGGGGGCACGCGTGGGTCAAGTGCCAACACAGTCACCACCACCAACACCAAACCCTCTCGACACCCTTCAGAGAGCGCAGCCTGGTGACCCCTTGACTCTACCTGGTGACCCCTTGACTCGACCTGGTGACCCCTTGACTCTACCTGGTGACCTCTTGACTCTACCTGGTGACCCCCTTGACTCTACCTGATGACCCCTTGACTCTACCTGGTGACCCCCGTGAACTCTACCTGGTGACCCCGTGAACTCTACCTGGTGACCCCGTGAACTCTACCTGTGCCCGATTGAGTGGGGACACGGGGCAAGGGACACGCGGCGAAGAGACGCAACACAGGCTCGGTTAGAACCTCACCGTGCCGACACACACACACAAAGGCCCATATACTTCACGCACGGTCTGTAGAATACACGGACACGGGCGGAGACACGGACTTGCAGGTAGACAGAGCGGGGAGGCACGGCGCGGAGACACGGTGGAGAGTTAGCAGAGGGACACAGGGGAGAGAGACAGCGAAAGAGACACAGGGAAATAATTAGCTGAGCGACACAGCAGAGAGAGCGTGAGAGACAGCGAAGAGACACGGGGGAGAGACGAAAGAGAGGCACAGATGGGAGATGCAGCGGATACAGCGGCAGCAGAGACGGCGGAGACCAGAGAGTCAGCGTGGAGAGAGCGGAGACACGGCAGAGAGACACAGCAAGAAGGACACAGCAGAGAGACGGCGGAGACCAGAGAGTCAGCGTGGAGAGAGCGGAGACACGGCAGAGAGACACAGCAAGAAGGACACAGCAGAGAGACGGCGGAGACCAGAGAGTCAGCGTGGAGAGAGCGGAGACACGGCAGAGAGACACAGCAAGAAGGACACAGCAGAGAGACGGCGGAGACCAGAGAGTCAGCGTGGAGAGAGCGGAGACACGGCAGAGAGACACAGCAAGAAGGACACAGCAGAGAGACGGCGGAGACCAGAGAGTCAGCGTGGAGAGAGCGGAGACACGGCAGAGAGACACAGCAAGAAGGACACAGCAGAGAGACGGCGGAGACCAGAGAGTCAGCGTGGAGAGAGCGGAGACACGGCAGAGAGACACAGCAAGAAGGACACAGCAGAGAGACGGCGGAGACCAGAGAGTCAGCGTGGAGAGAGCGGAGACACGGCAGAGAGACACAGCAAGAAGGACACAGCAGAGAGACGGCGGAGACCAGAGAGTCAGCGTGGAGAGAGCGGAGACACGGCAGAGAGACACAGCAAGAAGGACACAGCAGAGAGACGGCGGAGACCAGAGAGTCAGCGTGGAGAGAGCGGAGACACGGCAGAGAGACACAGCAAGAAGGACACAGCAGAGAGACGGCGGAGACCAGAGAGTCAGCGTGGAGAGAGCGGAGACACGGCAGAGAGACACAGCAAGAAGGACACAGCAGAGAGACGGCGGAGACCAGAGAGTCAGCGTGGAGAGAGCGGAGACACGGCAGAGAGACACAGCAAGAAGGACACAGCAGAGAGACGGCGGAGACCAGAGAGTCAGCGTGGAGAGAGCGGAGACACGGCAGAGAGACACAGCAAGAAGGACACAGCAGAGAGACGGCGGAGACCAGAGAGTCAGCGTGGAGAGAGCGGAGACACGGCAGAGAGACACAGCAAGAAGGACACAGCAGAGAGACGGCGGAGACCAGAGAGTCAGCGTGGAGAGAGCGGAGACACGGCAGAGAGACACAGCAAGAAGGACACAGCAGAGAGACGGCGGAGACCAGAGAGTCAGCGTGGAGAGAGCGGAGACACGGCAGAGAGACACAGCAAGAAGGACACAGCAGAGAGACGGCGGAGACCAGAGAGTCAGCGTGGAGAGAGCGGAGACACGGCAGAGAGACACAGCAAGAAGGACACAGCAGAGAGACGGCGGAGACCAGAGAGTCAGCGTGGAGAGAGCGGAGACACGGCAGAGAGACACAGCAAGAAGGACACAGCAGAGAGACGGCGGAGACCAGAGAGTCAGCGTGGAGAGAGCGGAGACACGGCAGAGAGACACAGCAAGAAGGACACAGCAGAGAGACGGCGGAGACCAGAGAGTCAGCGTGGAGAGAGCGGAGACACGGCAGAGAGACACAGCAAGAAGGACACAGCAGAGAGACGGCGGAGACCAGAGAGTCAGCGTGGAGAGAGCGGAGACACGGCAGAGAGACACAGCAAGAAGGACACAGCAGAGAGACGGCGGAGACCAGAGAGTCAGCGTGGAGAGAGCGGAGACACGGCAGAGAGACACAGCAAGAAGGACACAGCAGAGAGACGGCGGAGACCAGAGAGTCAGCGTGGAGAGAGCGGAGACACGGCAGAGAGACACAGCAAGAAGGACACAGCAGAGAGACGGCGGAGACCAGAGAGTCAGCGTGGAGAGAGCGGAGACACGGCAGAGAGACACAGCAAGAAGGACACAGCAGAGAGACGGCGGAGACCAGAGAGTCAGCGTGGAGAGAGCGGAGACACGGCAGAGAGACACAGCAAGAAGGACACAGCAGAGAGACGGCGGAGACCAGAGAGTCAGCGTGGAGAGAGCGGAGACACGGCAGAGAGACACAGCAAGAAGGACACAGCAGAGAGACGGCGGAGACCAGAGAGTCAGCGTGGAGAGAGCGGAGACACGGCAGAGAGACACAGCAAGAAGGACACAGCAGAGAGACGGCGGAGACCAGAGAGTCAGCGTGGAGAGAGCGGAGACACGGCAGAGAGACACAGCAAGAAGGACACAGCAGAGAGACGGCGGAGACCAGAGAGTCAGCGTGGAGAGAGCGGAGACACGGCAGAGAGACAC
This sequence comes from Lampetra planeri, assembly GCF_965212315.1. Taxonomy (NCBI): domain Eukaryota; kingdom Metazoa; phylum Chordata; class Hyperoartia; order Petromyzontiformes; family Petromyzontidae; genus Lampetra; species Lampetra planeri. Next base: position 7,124,079 of record NC_136125.1, on the reverse strand, counting down.
AGCAAGAAGGACACAGCAGAGAGACGGCGGAGACCAGAGAGTCAGCGTGGAGAGAGCGGAGACACGGCAGAGAGACACAGCAAGAAGGACACAGCAGAGAGACGGCGGAGACCAGAGAGTCAGCGTGGAGAGAGCGGAGACACGGCAGAGAGACACAGCAAGAAGGACACAGCAGAGAGACGGCGGAGACCAGAGAGTCAGCGTGGAGAGAGCGGAGACACGGCAGAGAGACACAGCAAGAAGGACACAGCAGAGAGACGGCGGAGACCAGAGAGTCAGCGTGGAGAGAGCGGAGACACGGCAGAGAGACACAGCAAGAAGGACACAGCAGAGAGACGGCGGAGACCAGAGAGTCAGCGTGGAGAGAGCGGAGACACGGCAGAGAGACACAGCAAGAAGGACACAGCAGAGAGACGGCGGAGACCAGAGAGTCAGCGTGGAGAGAGCGGAGACACGGCAGAGAGACACAGCAAGAAGGACACAGCAGAGAGACGGTGGAGACCAGAGAGTCAGCGTGGAGAGAGCGGAGACACGGCAGAGAGACACAGCAAGAAGGACACAGCAGAGAGACGGTGGAGACCAGAGAGTCAGCGTGGAGAGAGCGGAGACACGGCAGAGAGACACAGCAAGAAGGACACAGCAGAGAGACGGCGGAGACCAGAGAGTCAGCGTGGAGAGAGCGGAGACACGGCAGAGAGACACAGCAAGAAGGACACAGCAGAGAGACGGCGGAGACCAGAGAGTCAGCGTGGAGAGAGCGGAGACACGGCAGAGAGACACAGCAAGAAGGACACAGCAGAGAGACGGCGGAGACCAGAGAGTCAGCGTGGAGAGAGCGGAGACACGGCAGAGAGACACAGCAAGAAGGACACAGCAGAGAGACGGCGGAGACCAGAGAGTCAGCGTGGAGAGAGCGGAGACACGGCAGAGAGACACAGCAAGAAGGACACAGCAGAGAGACGGTGGAGACCAGAGAGTCAGCGTGGAGAGAGCGGAGACACGGCAGAGAGACACAGCAAGAAGGACACAGCAGAGAGACGGTGGAGACCAGAGAGTCAGCGTGGAGAGAGCGGAGACACGGCAGAGAGACACAGCAAGAAGGACACAGCAGAGAGACAGACACAAGTGGAGAGAGAGAGAGGCAGCGTGGAGTTGTCGCTGGTGTGTTCCAACCTGCACGCCGCGCACACGCAGGCAGGCAGAGGCGGCCACCCTGAGCGCGAACATCGCTTCTCTCGCTCTCCGCTCAACACCCTGGCTCGCTACGTTAACAACAGTTGCAGCAACAACAGTTGCAGCAACAAGCAACAAAAAAACAACAACAGCAACTGCTGCTAACTATCGCTGAACGTAGGTTCAGTTGAAGCCCGATCGCCGAGCCGAGCGAGTTAACGAGAGATTCTTCCGCGTTCGTCCGGCCGGCAGAGGCGGTGACGCGTCTCCTGATGAGCGCTGTGACGTCACCAGCCCCGCGTGGCCCGCGGGTCGACTGAGGCCAAACCGCCGGCGCGCGCGCGCGAGAATCGGAATCATCGGAATATTTAGGCTGGGAGCAGTGCCGGATTAAACTCGCGCGTGGCCTGTGGCATGTGTTTGAAATATTAAAACTAAATTTTAACTTGCACAGTAAAGTAATTGTATTTTTAAATTTGCTATACGGCCAGATAAAATCGCTAACCTTAAACACCCAGTCGTTCAAAAAAGTTGAAGGCGGTATAGTACTATAGTAATAGGGAAAGTGCGGAATCACTGAACTGGAATTTATAGCTTGAAAGCATTTAGCGCGGGGCCCTTGGAAGTGCGGGCCCGTAGCATGTGTAGCTACTTTTGCTACTGGGATAATCTGAAACTGTGCTGGGAGGAAGAATCCGATGAGCTATGAAGCTCTTCTTTGTCTTTTTTCTTTCACGGATGTCCAGTCGCGGGGCAAGTCAGAACGTTACAACAACAAACAATAGGTGAGAGAGAGAGAGAGAAAAAAAACACGATAGGGGTGGAAAGTATCGGGAAGGTAAATACATCACTTCAAATATATACAAATACAACTAAACTATGTTTGTGTTACTTACCTCCAACCACCAACTTTGCTTCTTTTCAGAAGCGCCCTGGCCACAAATGATAGCTCAACGAAAGTGGCTTATCACGTGGACATTGATAGCAGCCAAATACTTCAAGCAAATTTTGATTCTAAACGTGGACGGAAAAGCCAGAGAACCCGGAGAAAAATCCGCACGTCCACGGGAAGAGAGAGAGAGAGCGAGAGAATGCAAACTCCAAATACACAGTTGACGCATCTCATGCCGCGTGTCCGTCAAGCCAGCGGTCAGGCTATTCGGTGATTTGTTTTGCTCATGATGTCTCTCAAATATCTGACGATGTGCTGCAGAACTGCCATGCCGATTCAAGACCGTTCATTGCTCAATATGTCTCAACAACGTGAACGTTTGAGCCCAGGTCCCCAAAGTCAGTCAAGCCGGTCGATCCTCTCTGCCCTCTATGTGCGCTGCTGAAGGGTTCTCGCGCGAAACGTCGGTCTGTTGTACGCAGCATTTCTCCAAAGGACTGTGAAGTCCGTGGCTGTGTGAAGAGCGGTGGCGCAATGGTTAGCAGCGAGCCGAGTTCAGTTCCAGCCCGGCAATGTGCAGCGTCAGTGGCCACGAGCAGTAACCGACTGAACTCAGCCAGTGCTGTGATGATCTGGCGATGCTGCTGCTGATGATGATGCTGGTGCTGGTGATGCTGCTGCTGATGATGATGCTGGTGATGATGATGCTGGTGATGATGATGCTGGTGATGATGATGGTGATGCTGCTGCTGATGATGATGCTGGTGATGATGATGCTGGTGATGCTGATGATGATGCTGGTGATGATGATGGTGATGCTGCTGATGATGATGATGCTGGTGATGATGATGCTGGTGATGCTGATGATGATGCTGGTGATGATGATGCTGGTGATGCTGATGATGATGCTGGTGATGATGATGGTGATGCTGCTGATGATGATGGTGATGCTGCTGCTGCTGATGATGATGCTGGTGGTGATGATGCTGGTGATGCTGATGCTGGTGATAATGAAATTACTTATGTTGGCAGTCAGATGCACGAGCACAATTAACACCCCCCACCAATATATATAAAATCTCAACATATTCGTCATTAATAGCAACACTGTGTGTGACCTCAATATCAATAAAACGTGTATAATACGCGACGTTTCGGGCAACGTTACTATTATTGATACTTTACGCACATATTGTGAAAGAGAACGTTGTCCTTGATACGTTCTATTGTTAATCATTAGGGCACATTGTCAATCCACTTCTGGATGATGGCCTCCTCACGCCGTACAAGTCCGTGGGCGGTTACTTGACCATACTTCACCTCGCTGGGTCAGTGCGGGACAATGAAGTGGGGGAGGGGGGGGAGGGCGTCAGGGCCGGTTCAGTAGTCACTCGCCACTGTGTTAGCCGTGGCCACGAATCAAACTCTGGTGGCCGGGTTCATTCATCATTTTCACGTGAGCGCGCCAGTCCGCGGCACCACCGCTCCACGCCACGACGCATCACCGAGACATCACGAATACACAAATAAATCAGCACAAAGTAAGACCCTCGAGGAATTCCCACGTGGGAAATCCCACGGGACATTCCTCGCACGCGGACGCGAGCAAGGAGTGGAGGAGAGTGGTGGGTGGGGGGTTGGGCTGGTGGTGACATCAGAGCCCATCGACTTATTCACCTCTGACGTAGGTCACACACCTCCACTCACTGCTCCCTCCCCCCACCGTTCTCCCCTCCGCCATCACCCCCACCGCTTCCTCCTCCCACCTCCACCACCGCCGCCCACACCACCTCCCTCCAACCACCAACTTCCATTTCTTTCTTCCTCTTCCTTCCTGTCCTCCCTCCCACCCACACTCCCTGCCCCACTCTCTACCTCCTTCCCACCCCCACTCTCTACCTCCCTCCACGCCCCCGCCCTCCTCTGTGTAGAAATAGAGGCGGAGGCTTCGGGGTGCTGCTCACGAAGAGAGAGAATCAGTTACTCGCATTCCGCACGCCGCTGACCAAGCCGCCGTCTCGCTCGGCTCAACTAGAGCGCCGCGAACTTTCATCGCACAGGGTTTAAACACGCGGCACAGGGGACACGCTCTTTCACGAGTAATTCGTGAAAACCAACAAGACACGGGCTTCATTATAAGATCGTATCGATAAACTCGTTTAGGAAGTTATGAGTGCGGCGAGCGATCAGAAGGCGGAGAGGATGGCTCCAAAACTGCACAACTCTGTCGGAATCATGTCCATCTCGGCAGGTAAGAAGCTGCTGCTGCTGCTGTTGTTGTTGATGGTTGCGGTGCTTGGTGGTGGTGGTTGGAGAGCGGTGGTTTAACACTTAGGCTTTCGCGACCAAAATTTATTATAATTATCGTTAACGATACATTTGTGTTTACGCGATCTAACCCACAACAACTTCTGTTACGGAGAGCGGTGGTGTCGTGGTTGGCGCACTGCGGCCGCGAACCTGACGACCCGAGTTCGATTACGGCTCGCCACCAATAAACCGTGGCGAATAGTTGAACCTACCTGGGCCTCTCCTAGGTCGACTCGGCCTAAAACGAGTACCCGGTTCGGCGGTGTTAAACATCACCACTGGGAGACAGACGTGGCCGGATGTGGTGCTGGCCACATCACTCCCTCGTGTGCCGTGTCGGCCTCCCTATGTCCTTCGCTCACAGCGCTTGCCCCCCCCACACCCCAACAATCGCTTATAGCTATACGGGCGATCTCTGTCTTTGTGTGTTTTGCCGTTGCGGTGTGTACTAAACACCGGCACTGGGGAGACAAAGGCGGCCGTGAACGCGTGGTGCTTGGTCACACCGACGCCTCCAGCTCGTGCGCCGTGCCGCCCTTGCTAACGAAGAGAAGCGGAAAAGTGTAAACCTGCAGCAGCAGGAGCAGCAGCATCGGTGTCCGGTGATGGCTGGCGGCGCTCAGCCCGGCAGTCCGCGAATGCCGGCGACTGGCGGAGTGTGTGGGTGGGCGTCTCTCACCGCGTGTCTGGCGTCCCCCCCAACCCCCACCACCCCCACGTTCTCCCCCACCGCCACCCCCCCACCACCCCCCCACCATCCCCCCCCACCATCCCCCCCCACCAACACCCCCCACCATCCCCCCACCAACCCTCACGTTCTCCCTCCCCACGTTCTCCCACCACCACCATACCCACCTACCACCAACCCTCCACCATCTCCCCCTACCCCCCACCATCTCTCCCCCCCCCCATCTCCCCCCCCACCATCCCTCATCACCCCACTTACCCACCACCAACCCCACCCCGCACCACCCCCCACCACCCCCCACCACCCCCCACCACCATCCCCCCCACCACCCCCACCGCAGGGTCCCTGCTGCTCGCCATCGAGAGCTACGCCCCGGGCCGCTTCGAGCCCACGGCGCTGGGCCTGCTGCTGCTCGTCGTCTCCGCACTCCTCGCATTCGCAGGTTCGCCTCCTCCTCCCACTCATCCCACTCCTCCCACTCCTCCTCCCACTCCTCTCTCCTCCTCCCACTCCTCCTCCTCCCACTCCTCCTTCCCACTCCTCCTCCTCCCCACTCCTCCATCCCACTCCTCCTCCTCCCCACTCCTCCATCCTCCTCCCACTCATCCTCCTCCTCCGCACTGCGGGCGAGGGCTGCCGTTGGGGGGTGACGGGGGGGGGAGACCAAAGTCTGTTCCACACCCGAGCAGCAATCGGTTGCGCTACCGAAATCTCACCACGGGAAGGGCAGTCGGGTCACAGGAAGTTGTAATCCGTGGAAACGGAGAGAAGGAATGGGACGGAGAAGACAGAAGAATGAGATTGGACAGGAATAGGATGGGAAATGAGAGGAGCAGTGGGTCAGGAGAGATGAGGATAGGGAGGAGGAGGCTACATCGGGGCCTCGACTACACTGCTGCTACTGCTGCTTCACGGAGCGGCGTCTGTTTTCACAGTGGGCGGCGGGGAGAGGGGAGCGATTCTGAGTGGGGGGGGGGGCACACAAGTCACGTGATTTACGGGAGGATTTAGATCATTTTAGACGCTTTTATTTAACTCACTCTGTTGTTGTTGTCGTATTCTCAAATCTTGTAACTCAATTTTAACCCACTTCCCAATGTGGTATCGACTGCAAACTTGGTATACTTATGTCATACTGATGACAATACTATATTATATCCAAAAAAAGTATTTTTAAACATTCATTTTATATTTAATGTTTCGGCTTGGGTCTAATTGGCCACGCTCAACTAACGTTGGCTGTAAATCACCACGGCCCCTTACGTTATGGTAAGCCTCGGGGCCACTTCCTGGAGTCGTGGAGTTCTGCCCATTACGAGTCGGGTACATTTCATTGAAGCGTGTTTTAAAAAAAGTATTTTTAAATATTACTTGTAGATCTAGACACGTTATATTTACATGGCTTTCGTTTACATTTTGCCCTTGCCACGCCCGCGGAGCCTCAATCTCAACTCCTATTGGCTTTCACTGTGGGGGGGGGGGGTCCCCTTCTTCACAGCAGCGTCATTAGGAAGGGTGCCGGGCAGGCGAAGCTCCTAAGTGGTCTGGGGTGGGGGAGCAGTCCCCCCTTACCCCTCCACCACCCCCTCAACCCGCCAGGCCCTGACCCTCGCCACTAAAATCCGTGCGGCGTGGTGCTGGCCACCCACCCCGTCGTGTGCCGTACCCGGCCTTCATACGTGATGCTCGCTTACAGCGCTTGCCCCAACAGTCTGTAAAGGCTACACGTGGGAGCTTTGTTCTTTTTTTGCGTCTGGACAAAGTCGGCCGGGCGTGGTGCTGGCCACCCCACCCCGTCTTGCGCCGTACCGGCCTTTACAAGTGCTGCTCGCTTACAGCGCTTGCCTCAGCAGTCTGTAAAGGCTACACGGGGGATTTTTGTTTTTTGGAGAGGGGGGTTTGAGAGCCAATGTTCACAAGTCATTTAAAACAATTGGATGGACGGTGGCGTGGTGATCGGCGCACTGCGCTGTGAAAGCCACAAGTCACCACTAATATCAGCAGCGTCTGTCCCATTCAATCCATACCCCCCCCCCAAACCCCCCACTTAACAAACCGACACTGACCAGCGTGGTGAAGTATATATTTTTTCATAAATAAACAACAATTTATTCGTGAAAAAAATAAAGAAAGCGCAGTATTTTTTTTACACCTCTAAAATTGTGGCAAGAAACGTGTTAGGCGATGCCACCTGGTGTCTAACCACCTCCACTGCAGCGTCACTCCATCATCACGATATCGGCAAAAAATTAACCCGTAAAAACAACGTTTTTTTACTATAAATCCTTTATATGCGTGGCGGCTAGAGTCCTCTCGTCCTCTGGCTTGAGATGGCTGCCACCTATGGGTCAGATGATTGCCTGCCACCATTAAGCAATTGGTAATTAAATATAATTTATTTTTTCCTAAAAAGTGAAAAAAAATAATTCAAAAATTTTACACTTTTTAGGAAAAAATAAAAAGTGTAAAATTTTTGAAAAATTTTTTCACGAAAATAAATTGTCACGCACAACGAGTCTGTGTGCAAAATGTCAGCTCGATTGGATCACGGGAAGTGGGTTAAAAAACGACCGAAAGATTTGCACGGTCATAAGCGCGCAAGCAAGCAAGCAAGTGAACTTAATATAAAGGATTTAAAAATGGGTCCCATAGATGTAACTGCTCAATCCGAGCTGTTGGTGCTTTCCTATTGGCATTGCCCTTGTGCTGTTCGCCTTTCGGCGTCCTCTGGTCTAACACTGGTGAGACAAGGCCATAATGGAGGCTGGTCTAGGTCAATCCGTTTCAAGGACAAACGCGTACATTGTCAGAGCACGTTTGATTGCGTGTCTTATCACACGCACGTGTCGTTCATGCAGACTTGACGCTTTGCAATGGGTGTGTTTGAACATTTTAACACCTCCTGTAATGTTTGCCATGAAGCCTGTTCTTTTTCTTTTTCAACTGTGCGTTACACCCATCTACCTATAGACAATGGTCACCGCATAGTCTCATCATGCGCGCCATTGTGGGGATTGTCATACCCATAATATACTAGACGAAAGTTTTGCTCGCTGGCTGGCTGGCTGGCTGAGATAGAGGGCGCAGAGATGGACAGACGGACTTTCATGTCCAAAGGACGTGTGGACTGCTAGTAAATAACATCGAAACTTGCTATTCATTCCCCCTCCCCTCCACATCTCCCCACCACCTCCAATAGGTCAGATAGCCCGCACTTTAAAAACTCGGTGTGTGCGGTGATGGCACCGTGCTGTTAACACGTGTGCTTCTTGTCTGTGCTGCCCTCCATCTGCACTACTCACATTCTGCCCGTGCTCGCCTCGTTATCGCCGCGCTGCCCTTGCGCTATTCTCATCCGCTCCTATTCCCCCCCCAACCCCCACAGCCATCCGCAGGCTCCAGTGCGAGGCGTCGGTCTTCGTGAACTTCTGCCTCATCCTCTCGGCGCTCTGGGCCGGCCAGGGGGTCATCATGGTGCTCATGGGCCAGGGGGCGATCGGCGACGACGAGCACAGCACGCGGCTGGCCCTGGCGCCGGGCCTCGTGGCCTTCGCCCCGGCCTGTCTGCTCCTCTGCTTCGTGGGCCTCGTCAAGGGCCCCACGCTGCTCGCCGCGATGTCGGGCGCCGTGGCCTTCGCGCTCTCGCACCGCATCGCGCTCCTCTACGCGGGCCCCGCCGCCGCGCCGGGATTCGGCTCCTCCGGGGTGGCCGCCAGCTACCTCGTGGTGGCCCTGGTGGGCCTCTACTACGGCGCGGGCCGCATCGCGCACTACCTGAGCAGGGGCGCGCTGGGCCTGCCCGGCACGGCCGGCTCCAACAAGCAGGGGGCCCGCGGCGGAGAGGCCGCGGCGAGGAGGAAGCGCGTCCCGGGAGACGCCAACGAGACGGCGGTGGCCGGGTACGCGGCGTGCGCGCTCGCGGCCAGCGTCCTGGGCTGCAGGGCGCTGGGCATCACGGCGCAGCTGAGCGGGGGGCAGGTGCCGTGGCTGGGCGCCGCCTTCGCCCTGCAGCTGCTCGTCTCGGTGCTCTCGTTCCGCTCCAACGACGCGCTCGGCGGCGTCTTCTTCGCCTTCGCGTCGCTCGTCAGCAGCGGCGCCGGCCTGCAGCTGGGCCTCTGGGCGTGGCACGGCGAGGGCGGCGTCCTGGGCGGCTCCGTCTCCCTGCTGCCGCCCCCGGCTCCCGTCGTCCTCGCCGCGCTCTTCCTCGTCGCGTCCCTCGCCGCCGCCGACCGCAGCCTGGCCGAGGTGGCAGTGGGCCTGGTGCTCGCCGCCTCCTGCGTGGCCGTCGCCTCCGACTCGATCGGCTTCCTGGGGGTCGCGTCGCTGCGCGCCGCCGTCGCCGTCTTCCTCGCCGCCCTCGCCTTCTTCTTCGTGCGCCTCTTCAACCTCGCGGGCGGTCGGCACCGGCTGCCCGAGGGCCAGGGCCTGCTCACCAGGGCGCTGTTCCGCATCGGCGTCCGCCCGGACCTCTTCGCCGGGGCCGACGACTCGGCGGCGCCCGTGCTCGGCTACTCACGCTACACCGACGCCGAGTCGCTGGGCCACGCGTGCAACGCCCTGGCCGCCTTCGGCATGACCCTGGCGGCGCCGGCGGACCCGGCGGCGGGGCCCCTGAGCACGCTGGTGCTGCCCTGGGTGGTGGTGGCGGGCGGGCTGCTGCAGTTCGCGGCGGGCGCCATCTCGTTCTCGCGCGGCAAGACGCTCGAGAGCACGGCGTTCGTCTTCTACAGCCTCATGTGGCTCATCTGGGGGGTGACGCGCTACGCGGGCCTCGCCGCCGCGGGCGAGCGCGGCTTCGACCTCTCGGCGGGGGTCATCTGCTTCATGGTGCTCAACCTGTTCGTGGCGCTGGGCGCCGTCTTCCTCAGCAAGATGTGGTTCGCGTCGGCGCTCTGCTTCGAGCTCATCATGGTGAGCTTCCTGCTCGAGGCGCTCGGCGCGCTGCCGCGCCGCTACGACGAGGCCGTCACCGTCATCTTCGGCCTCGTCAGCTGCTACTGCTTCGCGGCGTCGCTCTCCGCGCAGACGCTGCACCGCTTTGCGCTGCCCGCGGGCAAGCCCTGGATGCAGCTGGGGGGCCCCGCGGGCGCGGCGCACGCCTCCTGCCCGCACCTGCCGTCGCGCAAGGCCTCCTCCGTGCAGCAGATCGCAGGTAATGGACCGGGGGGGGGAGGGGTAGTGGGGGATGCGAGGGAGGGATGGGCATGGGAGGAGATGTGAGCGACACCGTGATCACTGCCACTGTGCGCATAACACCATGATGGTGATTGTGATCATTCTGATGATCAGGATGATGATCACGAAAGTGACAGGATGATGATCACCATCCTGATTATCATCCTGATAATTCTGATGATAGTGGTCAGGATGATGTCGTAACTTGCTGACCCGCCCATACTGGACATCTGTGAGAAAGAGCTTCACAGCTCATCGGATTCCTCGTGCAGTCTAAATAAAGATTCCGACGATGACACATTCTCTCTGCACGTTCGCGCTGCCCGTTCTACTACTGACCTGCCCTTCGCGCTGTGACCCTGACCACTGCCCCCCCCCCCCCCCCCGCAGAGATCATGAAGAACGGGGGCACGTGCGGGGTGCCCACGGACACCGTGTACGTGCTCGTGGCCGCGTGCAACCGCCCCGAGGCCGTGAGGAAGGCGTACAGGTGCGGGGAGACACGCGGCATGGGGGTGGGGGGGGGGGTAGAGGGGGGCATAGAGAGAGGAGAGAGTGGAGAGTGGAGATGGGAGAAAGAGGAAAATGGAGAGTAGAGGGAGAGTCAGGAGAGGCAGAGAGAAGGAGCAGAGGTTATGGGAGAGAGATCGAGAGAGTTGAGACAGACAGAGAGAGAGAGAGTTGAGACAGAGAGAGAGTTGAGACAGAGAGTTGAGCGCATCGCGACACAAGACGAACAACCACCTTTGGGGACTCTCGGAGCGAGTAGTGCACCACCTTGTGGCTTCCATTCCTCCCTCATCTCGCCTCACCTCGCCCCCCGTCCCTCGGCAGGAGCAAGAAGCAGGCGGAGCACCGGCCCATGTCGCTGTGGATCTCGGGCACGCGGCAGCTGGAGCCGGTGCGCCACCTCTTCTCGCCGCTGCTCTGGGGCCTCATGGAGGCCGCGTGGCCCTCGTCCGTCAGCCTCGTCATCAAGAGGGGTACGGCTCTGCGTGCGCAGAAACCTCATCATCATCATCATCACCACCTCCAGCGGCGTCACCGTCACCAGCAGCATCATCATAACCGTCATCAGCATCACCGTCATCATCGGCACAACCATCATCAGCTGCGGCATACTCATCAGCAGGCACGATCTAACCACCGCTGTCATCGTCTGTCGCATTCTCGCGATGCGACGATCCGCGCAGCGCCTATCACGCGAGCCGCCCTCGCCGCTCCATCTCCTCCGTGGACGCCACTGCGTGCGCGTCTCCCAGCAGCGGAGCGGCCTTTGCAGTCGCCGCTCGCTAGCGGCACTTGCCCCAAGAGTCCGCTAAGGCTACGCGGGGGGTCTTTGTTTTTGTCGCCGAGCAGGGGAGTGGGTGGACAGCCTGGGCATGGGCGACGCCGCGTCGCTCATCGGCACTCCGGACAGCATCGCGGTGCGCTACCCGGACTGCACGGTCACCACGCAGCTCATCGACCTGGTGACAGCCCCCCCCCACCCCTCCCTCCCTCGCTTGCTCCCCCTGATCCCAAACCTGCCTCCCTGCTCCCCAAATCCCCTCTTTCCCTGTTGTCATCCTCTCCTCACTCCCTCCGTCTCTCACTCACTCCGGATCCCTTTCCCCTGATCCTTGCCTCCCACTCTGCCACCCCACGCCCTCCCTGCCTCGTCCCTACCCCCCCCCATCCCCTGCTCCTTCTGCTCTGCCCCCCCCCTCATTCTCCCTGCGTGCTCCCCCCACCCTCTCCCATCCACCGCACCCCCCTCCCCACTCTAACCCCCTGATCCCCAAATTCGCTCCCTCCGATCCCCTCCCCCCACTAACGCGGGTCCCGTGCCCCCTCCCCCCTCCCCCAGGTGGGCCCCATCGCGGTGACGTCAGCGAACCCCACGGGGGAAGCGGACACGACTCATCACAACCAGGTGTACGCCAAGCTGGGGGCACAGGTACGGGGCGGGGGGTGGGGTGGCGGTGGGGGGGCGGTGGGGGTGGTGGTGGAAGGGGTGGTGGGGGGGTGGGGGGGGGTGATGGTCGTGGTAGGCTCCCATAATGACAACGGTGATGGTGGCAGTCTTGACGATGATGACGATGGTTGTAGTGGTAGTCTCCCTTGACTTACTCGGTGATGTTGATGATTATGGTGGCGGTACCGGCGGTACGGGTAGACTTTCTTGATTGAATAGATGCTGATGACGACGATGATGTCGATCATGCAGGTGGACGGGGTGCTGTGCGATGGCCCCTCCCCGGAGAACATCGCCTCCACCGTGGTGGACTGCACCAAGATCGAGGAGGGCGCCATCAAGTTCTTCAGAGTCGGCCTCGTGCCCAAGTCTAAGGTGAGCACACCGCGGCTTCCGCGGATGTCTACTCGGTGCGCGCGGCTGCCGCAGATTTCTCCCGCAATGCTCGAAGGCCACGAGGCAATGCCTCGACCGATCATTGCATCGCGTGAAACGTGAGACATGGCAACGGCTTGAGAAGGCCTTCATTCAGCAGCGGATTGATCGCGGATGATGATGATGATGATGATAAAATAGAATATTGTTACTGACGATGTCACTCTGTGCCTGTGTGTGGGGAGTGGTGGCGCAGCGGTTAGCGCACCGTGCCACGAACCCGGTGACTCGATCTCGATACCCCGCTCGCAGCCAAGCGAATTTCTCGCCCGATCTTGCACATCCCCTAGGTCGACTCGGCCTTAAAGATTAATACCTGTAAACATCAGCACTGGCGAGACAAATCCCGTCGGGCGTCCACCCACCACCCCCTTCGTGCGCTGTGACGGCCTTCCAAAGTGCTCACCGAGAGCACTTGACCCAACATTCTATGTAGACTACACTGAGGGGGGGACCCTTTTGTCTTTATCTTTGTGCAGGTGCTCACGATGTTTGAGGAGGTGCGTGCTCGACTGCAGCCCGCGCCCAGGGGCGGTTTCACAAACGTCGGCTTCGACGACGACGAGAAAGAGGAGGATCGCGAGGTTCTCAACCAGGACTCGAACCCGGGTGTCGCGGGCTCCCAGGAGGACGGAGCGTCGGAGGTGGCGTGACCCAGCGGGGTCGCTTGACCACCGAGAACTGGACACCAACCGCCCGGCGTCGATTCGCATTGCGTCGATTCACATAGCATCGATTCAGATTGCATCGATTCACATTGCATCGATTCACATTGCATTGAATTCCATGGCACTGCGTCGGTTAAACTTGCATTGACTCTCGCATTGTATTAGTGCAATCGTACGCTTTCCATTGCATAACTACATAGACTCACGTTGCCTTACCTGACACTCGCATGCATTCTAATTCATTACCGTATTGACTCCCAGAGTGAAGCGATCAGCATCGTTCTCGTGTGGTGAAATGTGGCTACTCTTGCTTCCTCCAAGATGTCTGGCCAACGTGGAAGAGTAGGCCAAGGTACCCTCTCCTAGAGTGGGGGGGGGGGGGGAGAGAGGGGGCTCTGATTTGTTGAGCTCCCTCTAGTGGAGGCCTCTTCCTCCAGCAGTGACGTGGGTGTGAACAATTGCAGGGCTGTGCCTTTGCTTCGTGATATGAACTCGCAAGTTGCACAAACGAGAGAGGCACCTTGTGCGTTTGGCATGCGAGAGAGAGAGAGAGCGTTGCACAGACGGCTTCGTGAACCCTCTTCCTCTAATGCCACTGTCGTGGCCTCCCTCTGCGCGTGGCCCAGCGGGGCTTGGGGAGCATCGACTCTTTGCGTGGATCCACCAAAACCCATTTGCCTTGGAATGCCACCGCGAGCACCCACGCGTTCGTCCGTCGGTCGCCGCAGCCCTCGCGGAAAGGCGAATAGGTCGCATGGCTGCGTGAGCGCACTCCGATTTGGCGTACGTAGCTGTTGAATAATCGTGAATCGATCCTTTGTCGGGTCGCCAATGTGGAGGGCGAGGACGGCCGAAGTGAGACAAGGTTGCGCTTTGTAAAAATGTATTAATTTAATTTGTAAGATACGTGCGTTTTTATGCCCATGCCGTGATGTTGTTCACTGAAAAATAATAAACGTGGCTTTTAAGTTATCATCTGGTGTCCAGCCCAACTACACTGACATATGCCCGACATCATATATAAACCCTTTGCATGATGATGATGACAGTCGTATTCATAATCACGGGGCGATTGACACAAGACGACTTAGAATTTCTGTGACTTATAATCCTCTGCAGGATTATCGCCCCTCTCTCCCATCGTCGCGTCGGCCCTTAGAATTGCTCCACCAATTGTCCATACTTCACCACCTCGGTCCGTGTACGTACGGTACCGTACCTTGAACTTGTTTGCTCACCGGACGTTAGCCACCTGTGCTCCTCAGAGGTGCGGGTACAGAACGACGAGATACGGTACACGCACAAAAGCAGTTGCACAGAAATGGGTTTCCAATCCAGTGACGGGGAAGACATCCTCGGGACCTGGCCAGGTAGCACTCGCCACTGGTGTTAGCCGTGGCCCGGCAATGAAACCCAGATCGTGCAAATGAACTGCACTATGCCCACCACTCCACAGAGGGCAATGGCGTTTTTCAAATCGGCGAGTATAAGACGCACTTTTCCCCCCATGTCATTCAAAGCACACGTTTGTGGGTGGATGCGTCTTATAATCGGGTAGCTGTGTGAGTGAAGAGGTTTGTAAAATAACTTTATTGATGCTGGGGCACAAATTTGGAGGTGCGTCTTATAATCCGGTAGCTGCGTGTCTTTGTGAGTGACCAGATTTGTATGATAACTTTATTGACACCGGGGCACAAATTTGGAGGTGCGTCTTATAATCCGGTTGCTGCGTGTGTTTGTGAGTGACCAGATTTGTATAATAACTTTATTGAGCACACTTTTTTTGGGAGGGAGGGGGGAGTTGTGGTGCGTCTCATAATTCCGAATCAGCTTTACGATCCTGAAGATGCCTGTCATCATGAGCTGGCGCCCTCTCCCGCATCAACTGCGCGTTCGCATTTCTTTCCATCGTCTGCGACCTTTCCTCGCATACTCGATCACTCCGACTCACGGCGACGGGCTACCCGCAGTGAATTCACTTCGTTGCTCGAAACCTCGCCGATGATATATTCCCTTTTAAGGCAGTTGTGCACAATTAACAACAACAACAACAACAAACTCAACACGACCCGTCTCAATAACACCGTGGCCTAAACATCGGACAAATAAATTATAGGCGGCGTTTCGGGCAATGACCCTTCTCCAGTTTAACACGTAGGCTTTTGCGACCAATATTATTCATAATTAAGGTTTTTGGGTTAGATCGCGTAGGTAATAAATGTGGCGTATCCCCTCCACCACCCGACACATCCAATCAGTAAGTACTAAAATTATAAATGTTGTGGATTTACTCTCCAACACACCGGTGGGCTGAAGTAGTAACTATTTTGCCTTTTGTTTACGTGACAAATCCCTTACTAATTGACTGTGTTGGGTGGTGGAAGGTCACGACACATTTATACCTACGCGATCTAAGATGATGCTGGTGTGGGAAAGGGTGGACGGGGGGGGGGGGTAAATGGGATGGGTCGACCCTAGAGATCATTTGGAGATTGACGAGGGTTGGAGGCGCTGGGTGGCTGGGTGGCTGGGTGGCTGGGTGGGTGGCTGGCTGGGTGGCTGGCTGGGTGGCTGGCTGGGTGGGGGTGGGTGGCTGGGTGGCTGGCTGGGTGGCTGGCTGGGTGGCTGGCTGGGTGGGGGTGGGTGGCTGGGTGGCTGGCTGGGTGTCTGGCTGGGTGGCTGGCTGGGTGGGGGTGGGTGGCTGGGTGGGTGGCTGGGTGGGTGGGGGTGGCTGGGTGGCTGGGTGGCTGGCTGGGTGGCTGGGTGGGTGGGGGTGGGTGGCTGGCTGGGTGGCTGGCTGGGTGGGTGGGGGTGGCTGGCTGGGTGGCTGGGTGGGTGGCTGGGTGGGGGTGGGTGGCTGGCTGGGTGGCTGGGTGGGTGGGGGTGGCTGGGTGGGTGGCTGGCTGGGTGGCTGGGTGGGTGGCTGGCTGGGTGGCTGGGTGGGTGGGGGTGGGTGGCTGGGTGGGGGTGGCTGGCTGGGTGGGTGGCTGGGTGGCTGGGTGGGTGGCTGGGTGGGGGTGGGTGGCTGGCTGGGTGGCTGGGCCGGTGGCTGGGTGAGTGGCTGGCTGGGTGGCTGGGTGGCTGGGTGGGTGGCTGGGTGGGTGGCTGGGTGGCTGGGTGGGTGGCTGGGTGGGTGGCTGGGTGGGGGTGGGTGGCTGGCTGGGTGGCTTGGCCGGTGGCTGGGTGGCTGGGTGGGTGGCTGGGTGGCTGGCTGGGTGGCTGGGTGGGTGGCTTGGCCGGTGGCTGGGTGGCTGGGAGGGTGGCTGGGTGGGTGGGTGGCTGGCTGGGTGGGTGGCTGGGCGGGTGGCTGGGTGGCTGGGCGGGTGGCTGGGTGGGTGGCTGGGTGGGTGGCTGGGTGGGGGTGGGTGGCTGGCTGGGTGGCTGGGCCGGTGGCTGGGTGGGTGGCTGGGTGGGTGGCTGGGTGGCTGGGTAGGTGGCTGGGTGGGTGGCTGGGTGGGTGGCTGGGTGGCTGGGTGGGTGGCTGGGTGGCTGGGTGGGTGGCTGGGTGGGTGGCTGGGTGGGTGGGTGACTGGGTGGGTGGCTGGGTGGGTGGCTGGGTGGCTGGGTAGGTGGCTGGGTGGGTGGCTGGGTGGGTGGCTGGGTGGCTGGGTGGGTGACTGGGTAGCTGGGTGGGTGGCTGGGTGGGTGGCTGGGTGGCTGGGTGGGTGGCTGGGTGGGTGGCTGGGTAGGTGGCTGGGTGGGTGGCTGGGTGGCTGGGCGGGTGGTTGGGTGGGTGGCTGGGTGGGTGGCTGGGTGGCTGGGTGGGTGGCTGGGTCGGTGGCTGGGTGGCTGGGCGGGTGGGTGGGTGGCTGGGTGGGTGACTGGGTAGCTGGGTGGGTGGCTGGGTGGGTGGCTGGGTGGCTGGGTAGGTGGCTGGGTGGGTGGCTGGGTGGCTGGGCGGGTGGCTGGGTGACTGGGTAGCTGGGTGGGTGGCTGGGTGGCTGGGTGGCTGGGTGGGTGGCTGGGTGGGTGGCTGGGTGGCTGGCTGGGTGGCTGGGTGGGTGGCTGGGTGGGTGGCTGGGCGGGTTGCTGGGTGGCTGGGTGGGTGGCTGGGTGGGTGACTGGGTAGCTGGGTGGGTGGCTGGGTGGGTGAGTGGCTGGGTGAGTGGCTGGGTGGCTGGCTGGGTGGGTGGCTGGGTGGCTGGGTGGGTGGCTGGGTGGGTGACTGGGTAGCTGGGCGGGTGGCTGGGTGGCTGGACGGGTGGCTGGACTGGTGGCTGGGTGGCTGGGTGGCTGGGTGGGCGTGTGGGTGAGAGGTGCCCGCGGCGTGTTTGATAAAGGGTTGTTCACTCGATGCTGGGATACTCCGCCGAGGTGGAGTCGGCCGATCGAATGTGGATTGGGAGTGGCGCGCCACGGTGCGTGGAGTTTGCCCGGTGGCGTTCTTGTTAATTAAGGCAATCGTTTTAATTCCTGTGTCATTACACTGCTCAATTGAGGCATTCCTACGCTTTGTCGATTCAGATATCCGTCACCGACGGTGGCTGCGACCGGCAAAGCTAACTCGGCGTCCCTGCCAGGTGCGGAGCGCGTTTCGCCTTCCCCGGCCCCGAACCGGCGGACGGCAGCGTTCGCATCAACTGCACTCGCTGCCGGGTTCTCGGGTGATTTATTTTGATCCACGGATCACGAAGGAGAGGGGGGGCGGGGGGGGGGGTGATCACGGAGGGCGGCGCAAATCATTTGAGGTTCGCGGTCCGCTTCGAACGTGAAGTGCGAAAAATTTGATTGTTTTTTTTGCTGCCGGAGTTTTCCGCATCATTCGCCGACGATTCGTCACCACGAGGCAATCGTTGTTTTGCCCCCTATTGAAATTCACGTTTATGGGAAACATGTTTTATACTTAACACACAGCCACGCAACAACAACAACAACGACGGCAACTAACCCCCTCGCCCTCCCTGAAACACATCCATCAATCGCAGTCGGCGCTGGTGGCTACCCGCGTCGCAAGGAATTCAGCGTTCAAACACATTTATGTTGACGCTCTCTAACGCAGCATAACCTTTATTGTGGAAGTCAGCACTTGGGGCGTTGGGGAGGAGGGGGGTAACGAAGAGGTCCCGCGAATCGCCCACAGGATGTTGAGAAACTCTCATCCTACCTGGAGGCGTCACGGTGGTGCCCATTACCCTGCCTTGGTTTGAAAAGGTGTCACAGGAAAGTGCGGACTTAATATCCACCTGTTACAACACCCATTCTGCCCGGAGGCTTCGAGGTAATGTCATACCCTGCCTTGATACAAAAATAGACTACATTTGACATACAAGCGGTCATCATATATATACATGCACTTTCACAAATGTTGTGAAATTGTCAGGAATTTAACCATTTAAGTCTCTAGACGAATGTATTCGCCGTCATCTGTTCGCATATCCATAGCTCAATCGTTATTCACCAACCGTCATGCATCGTCGTCGTTAATATTGCGACAATACATGGAAACACACCACGAGAGATGATCATTCGAATGACTTTAATTTAAACAAGGCAGCAAAAACGTTGGAAGTCAAAATCCGAATGCGTAAAATAAAAAATCAGGGATGGCAATTTTCGACAAACCGATTTTTCCGAGTCCGTATCGATGATACCAACTCTTCCCCGTTCCTGCACAGATCACAATTCACGGCTCCGTCTCCGCTTTACGGACAACCTCCCGTTGGGGCCTGTTCCCTCTGCTCGTCAGAGTGGGCCGTGAATATTGAGACGCGGTGGTTGGGTCGTCTCCAACTCCTCTTTTACAGTGTCATCAACCCGTGATCAATAACATGTGTTGCTCAACCTTCATCAACAGGAAGGGCCGTCTGGAACGTAGTTCCCTCCGTTATTAAGAAGCCACTTGAACTATGCACTCTTGAATCTAGATTTTAAACTCCTTTTTTGCGTGCGTTAGTTTGTTGTCCTTCCCCCGCACCTCCAGTTAGCACTGTTGGCTACATACGGTGCGAAAGAAGTTCAACATACATACATAATGATCATTACCAGCATATTATCGTCATCATAATTATCATCAACATACGATGATAATGATGGTTTGTTTATACTGCCAAGCCTTTCCATTGAATGCGATACACCTCAAAGCAGCGTGGACTAAAAGTGGCATCTGAAATATCGACTCAGCAATCGTCACCGCAAGGCGAGCGTTCAGCCGCGACCGACGCCTTCAATGAACGACAACTCACTCTTAAGATCGAAGACACAAAGAACAAAAGCCGACCGAGCTGCGGAGACTCCCGTATGGCGGGGAGTTGGGGGAGCCACGGAGCGAGAATCGTGATGCAACGAGGCGGTCGCGAGCCTTGCTATAAACAAACGAGAGAGCTGGCGAGATCCCAGAATGTTGTCCGCTTCCGCGGAGATGAGTGGCAGAGCTGGCAGCGGTGATGGAGGGTGACGCGAGGTCGAAATTCCCTCGTGTTGTGACGTCGCGCATGCCCAGTGGCGAATTTGCATGATCGTCATATCAGCAGCAGTATAATCAGCATCATCATTATTATAATAATAATAATTATCTTGGCCAGCAGCGATTGTTGTCGGCATCGTCGTCATCGGTATCTCGTTATCTTTGTTGTTAATCATTTATTAGCATCAACATTTCTGGATCAGGGTGAAGCTTCCGTAAGCATTACCTGCAGCGTCATGGGAGTGTTTATTCCAGTGGTGGACACAGCATGCCTGCTGATGGATCACGAATGTTGCGTAATGCGTAAAGAGCCCAGCCCCGTGCTCAGCTGATGTCGCCACGGGAGTGAGATCACAGCAGCAGCAGTAGAAGCATGTGCTGATGATGGAGAGTCATCATCATCATCATCATCAAATTCCCCCTTCCCACGCAGAGGGGGGGGGTGAGTGACCCCCCCACCCCACGCATTGTGACCCCCCCCCCCCACGCATTGTGACCCCCACGCAAACGGAATGAGGGCGCAGTCACCGCGGCTCAGCCCCGAGGAGGAATCCGCCTCGGGCAGAGGGAGAGGCTGGGGTCGCCCTTGGCGTCTCCGCCCGCGTGACAGACCCCGTCTCTCCGCCACCTGTGGCGTAACACAATCACGCGCATTGCATCACCACCACCTCCAATAAATCGGCTGCCATGGTCTATCCACTGCTGGGTGAACGCCTCCCCCCCCACCACCCCCACGCCGTCGCCTTTACGCACGGTTTTGACAACGCAACAATCCATCTCGGACCCGTCTGCACACGAGATGGTCTCATCGATATATTTATATATGCGGTGGACATCCTCTCGGGCGCGTTGCCTCCTTTGGCTGCTACTCCGTCGTGAGTCTCGACCATTGGCCACCGTCACCGTCTAGGGACCGGTCCTGCCCAAAGGCCGCTGACAGATCTGCCCGGTCAATACGATGCCTCCAATCCACGCGTGTCTCTCTCTTTCTCAATCCACGCGTGCCTCTGTTTTTCAGTGGAATTCAGAGCGTGCGCACGTCCACCCTTTCTTAAGCGCACTTGTCAGATGTCATCATTGCACGTGTTGTTCCTTGGTCTTCGTAATCCGTGGCATTAGAGACATCACGCCCCCTCACCCTCCCCCTCCTCCTCCCCCTCCCCCTCCTCCTCCCCCTCCCCCTCCTCCTCCTCACCTCTTCGTCTCATACTTTTCGTCCTCCTCACGCTCCCCGCCTCCCCACACGGGAGGCACGAGGTCAGAATTTGCATTTCGGTAACGATTAACTTTGAAATTTCCCCCCCTGCCCCCCCCTGGATGCCAATTGGCCCACACAGTGAGCGCCACGAGTCGCCAGTTGCACGCGTCACGCGACTCGAGGTGGGCGTTGAGGAATCGTAAAGGCGTTCCTTTGTTTGCGTTCTCTCTTTCAACTTTACGATCCACCGTTCAGTGGCCGCCGTAAGCTCTCTGCTGAATCAACGCGACATTGACTCAGAAGACGAAGCGTGCCCCAGGATTTGCATCCCGAGGGTAATCCCCGTAACGAGGCGCGTTCCTTTGGATGTCAGACGTCATCGGGGCCATATTTAGACTTTTTTATATCTTGGGAAAATACAGCGAATGCCTTATTCTCCTGCTCCTCATCCTCTCTCTCTCATCACACCTGTTCCTCCCACTCATCACACCTCATCCTCACCCTCCGTCTCACCCCACCTGTTCCTCACCCTCCCTCTCATCACACCTGCTCCTCACCCTCCCTCTCATCACACCTGTTCCTCATCCTCCCCCTCATCACACCTGTTCCTCATCCTCCCTCCCATCACACCTGTTCCTCATCCTCCCTCTCATCACACCTGTCCCTCATCCTCCCTCTCATCACACCTGTTCCTCATCCTCCCTCCCATCACACCTGTTCCTCATCCTCCCTCCCATCACACCTGTTCCTCATCCTCCCTCTCATCACACCTGTCCCTCATCCTCCCCCTCATCACACCTGTTCCTCATCCTCCCTCCCATCACACCTGTTCCTCATCCTCCCTCCCATCACACCTGTTCCTCACCCTCCCTCTCATCACACCTGTTCCTCAACCTCCCTCTCATCACACCTGTCCCTCATCCTCCCTCTCATCACACCTGTCCCTCATCCTCCCTCTCATCACACCTGTTCCTCAACCTCCCTCTCATCACACCTGTCCCTCATCCTCCCTCTCATCACACCTGTCCCTCATCCTCCCTCTCATCACACCTGTTCCTCATCCTCCATCTCATCACACCTGTTCCTCATCCTCCCTCCCATCACACCTGTTCCTCATCCCCCCTCTCATCACACCTGTTCCTCATCCCCCCTCTCATCACACCTGTTCCTCATCCTCCCTCCCATCACACCTGTTCCTCATCCCCCCTCTCATCACACCTGTTCCTCACCCCCCTCTCATCACACCTGATCCTCATCCTCCCTCTCATCACACCTGTTCCTCACCCCCCTCTCATCACACCTGTTCCTCATCCTCCCTCTCATCACACCTGTTCCTCATCCTCCCTCTCATCACACCTGATCCTCATCCTCCCTCTCATCACACCTGTTCCTCATCCTCCCTCTCATCACACCTGTTCCTCATCCCCCCTTTCATCACACCTGTCCCTCACCCTCCCTCTCATCACACCTGTTCCTCATTCCCCCTCTCATCACACCTGTTCCTCATCCTCCCTCCCATCACACCTGTTCCTCATCCCCCCTCTCATCACACCTGTTCCTCATCCCCCCTCTCATCACACCTGTTCCTCATCCCCCCTCTCATCACACCTGTCCCTCACCCTCCCTCTCATCACACCTGTTCCTCATCCCCCCTCCCATCACACCTGTTCCTCATCCCCCCTCTCATCACACCTGTCCCTCATCCCCCCTCCCATCACACCTGTTCCTCATCCCCCCTCTCATCACACCTGTCCCTCATCCCCCCTCCCATCACACCTGTTCCTCATCCCCGCTCCCATCACACCTGTTCCTCATCCCCCCCTCTCATCACACCTGTTCCTCACCCCCCTCTCATCACACCTGTTCCTCAACCTCCCTCTCATCACACCTGTCCCTCATCCTCCCTCTCATCACACCTGTTCCTCACCCCCCTCTCATCACACCTGTTCCTCACCCCCCTCTCATCACACCTGTCCCTCATCCTCCCTCTCATCACACCTGTTCCTCACCCCCCTCTCATCACACCTGTCCCTCATCCTCCCTCTCATCACACCTGTTCCTCAACCTCCCTCTCATCACACCTGTCCCTCATCCTCCCTCTCATCACACCTGTCCCTCATCCTCCCTCTCATCACACCTGTTCCTCATCCTCCATCTCATCACACCTGTTCCTCATCCTCCCTCCCATCACACCTGTTCCTCATCCCCCCTCTCATCACACCTGTTCCTCATCCCCCGTCTCATCACACCTGTTCCTCACCCCCCTCTCATCACACCTGATCCTCACCCTCCCTCTCATCACACCTGTTCCTCACCCCCCTCTCATCACACCTGATCCTCACCCTCCCTCTCATCACACCTGTTCCTCACCCCCCTCTCATCACACCTGATCCTCATCCCCCCTCTCATCACACCTGTTCCTCACCCCCCTCTCATCACACCTGATCCTCACCCTCCCTCTCATCACACCTGTTCCTCACCCCCCTCTCATCACACCTGATCTTCACCCTCCCTCTCATCACACCTGTTCCTCACCCCCCTCTCATCACACCTGTTCCTCACCCCCCTCTCATCACACCTGTTCCTCACCCCCCTCTCATCACACCTGTTCCTCACCCCCCTCTCATCACACCTGTTCCTCACCCCCCTCTCATCACACCTGTTCCTCACCCCCCTCTCATCCCACCTGTTCCTCATCCCCCCTCTCATCACACCTGTCCCTCATCCCCCCTCTCATCACACCTGTTCCTCACCCCCCTCTCATCACACCTGTTCCTCACCCCCCTCTCATCACACCTGTTCCTCACCCCCCTCTCATCCCACCTGTTCCTCATCCCCCCTCTCATCACACCTGTCCCTCATCCCCCCTCTCACCACACCTGTTCCTCATCCTCCTCCGTCCCCTCCTCCTCCACCCACGCACGCGCGCTCATGCTCCGTCATCCCTTATTGACATCCAAGGAAGGTTGACTCATCATTTGCGAAAATTGAGCGGTGGGGAGACGTCAGCGGTGCGGGGGGTGTGTGGGGGGGGCGATTCGTTCGGGAAAAAAAACGCCACAATCGGGTGACTCATGAGTGGCGAAACGACGTCACCACGTCACCAATATTCTTCAATGATCTTGTACTCGTTCACGTTTTAGTTGCGTGTGTCCGCTATGTGTTGTTGTTGTCTTTGTTTTGTTGCTGATGCTGCTGTGGCACACGCAGCACCACGGATCCCCCGTCTCAAAAATATATCGCCGGGAAAATGTCTAAACGGAACCCATCATCCGCCGAATGAATGGAGTAACCCCCGTACCTCGACGTTCACCGTGAGATGCCCTGCCTGGCTCCTTCACACGGGTGGGGGAAGTTGTTTACTTCTCTGTGCGTCTTGAGAAACACTTTCCTCTGCCTTGTGTATTGGAACAAAAAAAAAGGAAGTAATTTTTGTTTGGACATCATCGCAACAAATTCGCAGCCCTCGCGACGTCACAGAAGCCACGCCGAGTCACACGCCTCGGATTGTATCGATGGGTTTTAGGGAACCCAAAGTGACTCTCGTAATCCGGTCTCTGGAACATTGTGAAAGCCCTCTGACGCAGGTTCACCTGAGCTAATGTTGTCACGCAACAACAACAAAATGTATTTTTATGAATAATACACGATTTCTTAACACGTGCCCATCAGTGGCGCGCTACGGCATTCTGGGAGTGCGTAATTGCAGCAGCATCGATTCAAGACAAGCAAACAACCCTGGACGGGGGTTTCGGCACGCAATGTCTCGTCAGGCGTGCCCCAATCACTCGGCTGATTATTAAAATAGCAGGTTAAAATGTACGACGCCACATGACAGCCGAAGCTGTTAAATTACTCCAGAAACAACACAGTTTAGCAAAATCACTCATTTAATTGGTGAACTGATATATATAAATCGTTTATTTGGACCTGTAATTCTTCCTCGTTATTATTTCATACCTATTTCTTGACGAAAATGTATTGTTTTTTTTATACGATTAGAACGAGCGACGGATAATCACGATATAACCATATCGGCATACAAAACGACACGATCAGATTATCGTGTTATATATTGTTTTTGTTATATCGTATACGATATATCGTAATGTCGCTCTATCGCGACAAGCACTCTATGAACGACTGGCAGCTGTAACTGGTTGGTTTGGAATCCGATCAGACGGCTAATCGGTCGTGCGAGTGATAATGATGATGATGATGATAATAACAATAAGAATAATTAACATGTATAAGGCGCAAATGCATACAGATATCTCAGTGAGCCATTGTGAAGATCGCGAGTTAATATCCTGGTTGGCCGGGGGGGGAGGGTGGTGGGGGGTGAGATGGTTGACTAAACCCATCAACTCTTCCAGGGTCGATAAAATAGGCACCACCGCCTTGCGGAGAATTCAACAGTGGTTGGGCTTCTATGGGCGAGCCTCCCCCCCCCAACCCCCCGCCATAGGAACGTGGAATTACCACTGGCTCTGCAACAGGAATGTGAGAAGGGAATGAGTTTGACCCTGACATGCTTGAGCAAGCCGTTCCGTGGCATCGTTAACGTGGCTTGTTGTTGTTGCTGTTGCCAAATTACGTTCCCAATCACCAACAACACCAGCGCGATTAATGTGATACGCTCATTAATGAATATGCAAATACGATGAGTCAATTCGTGTTTTTATTATAATTCATGTGCGAGGGAGAGACCGAAGCAACGCCGCGTCCCACACAGAAGGGACGCGTGATATTCCTCCACGCTTGTCCTGTACCAGTATTGCCCTCTCCTGGCAGAGGCAGGCTAACTCGCAGTTTCACGACATCACTTGCGGTGATCCACCATCATCCCGTCGCTGGCTGCCCTCCAAGCGGCGCGTGGCGGTTACCGGCAGCCACGTGCACCGCTAAGGTCGGACCGCACGTCATTCGTTCTCAATAAGCTCCGCGACTATTGAGATGATCTCACCTCTTTGCTCGTTCCGCGGCCTCTTGGTCTACGCTGGCCGGACTTTGCATTTCTTTACGATTTGTTCTTCAAACATTATTCTCCTCCCCTCCCTACACATCGCACCTGCTCGCACCCCCCCCCCCCACGCCTTTCTTCCCTCACCAACCGTCTCACACCCCCCCCCCCAGGCACTCTCATGGTAAATGAACTCTACATCAACTCAGAGGAAGGATTGTGGCCAGGATTTGCATCTCGACTGTCAAATCGCGTAGGCGGCGCTGGCATGTTGATGAGAGACCTCAGTTTGGGGCCGCATTTGGACTATTTAGTGCTTTGATTGCACACGGCTGTGAATGCAGCTATTGTATCACCCTCATCCTCCCCCGTCCTCCTCCCCATCATCATATTGTCATAAAACCTCCCTTCTTTTTAAATCCTTTATATTAAGTTCGCGTGCTTGCTTGCTTGCTTAGGACCGTGCAAATCTTTCGCTCGTTTTCTAACCCACTTCCCGTGATCCAATCGAGCTGACATTTTCCACACAGACTCGTTGTGTGTGACAATTAATTTTCGTGAAAAAAAAATCCAAAATTTTACACTGTTTAGGGAAAACAAATTAAATATTTAATTACCAATTGCTTAATGGTGGCAGACAATCATCTGACCCATAAGTGGCAGCCATCTCAAGCCAGAGGACGAGAGGACTCTAGCCGCCACGCATATAAAGGATTTATAGTGAAAAACTTTGTTTTTACGGGTTTACTTATTCTCCTACCGCCGCCCCCCGCCGCAAACTTAACAACCACCAATACAAACAACCACCCACCCACACACCCACCCACTCACGAACCTACCCACGCCAGCACACACGTTCACGGCTGAAATCAACACCAATTCTGTTACGGATGAAGGAAAGGTTGCACAGGATTTGCATCTCCCAGGGGGGGTGGGGGGGGTAATAGTGGGGGCGATACAGGTCGATAAATTGTGGCGCATGGGACGATGAGGTCACCACGAAAGGCCTCGTGTGACTTTTGTGTTTGTTTAACTCAGACGAAGTCGATCTCGACGCATTTGACAAATCAGTTAACGTTTGATTTGCAAAAAAAAGTTAATTCTTGATTAAATGTTCCGTAAGTAGCGCAAGGAACGCTGCCGATGTGATTCACGCTTCGCGTTATTGTGAAATTGACAATCCTGCTCACTCCCATTCTCTCAATGTTCGATTGGTTTGCTTTGAATACCTTAAACCCGTGAGTCTTGCATTGCGTTGGATGACTGTATTGTATTGCCATGCTGTGTAAAACACACAAAAAAACATATATACATATACAGGGCATAATCAACGTTTTTTTGGGTTAGATCGCGTTATTTATAAATGTGTTGTAACCCTCCACCACCCGACACGCCCAATCAGCAAAAAAGTGTCACGTTGACAAAAACAAATAGTTCACTGCTTTAGCCCACCGGTGTGTTAAAGCGTGAAACCACAACATTTACATTTTTTTAGTACGACGTTTAGCTGGTAATTGCATCCAGCATCATCGGGCAATTCGCCAAAATGAATAATATTGGTCGCGAAAGCCTACGTGATATACAGAGCAGCCCAAATGTCACGATACGTCGGGTGATTATATTTATTTGAACAATTCACAAAGGATTATTTCATTTATTTTAACAAACGTTTGAACTGACTTCCATTCACATCCATGTGTGATGCATGAAATTATCTTTTGAAATCATTTAGGACAGTTTTTTTGTTATTTATATATTTAAGATTACAGCTGTAAAATATTTGAACGTTCTTAGATAATACTAGCATAAGTACCCGGCGTTGCCCGGGTGAAAAATATATTTCTTAATAACCTTACATATATACACACCCTCACCACTCACCCTCACAATTCACCCTCACCACTCTCCCTCACCACTCTCCCTCACCACTCTCCCTCACCACTCATCCTCACCAATCACACCCTCACCAATCACCACTCACCACTCACCCTCAACACTCACCCTCACCACTCACCACTCACCCTCAACACTCACCCTCACCACTCTCCCTCACCACTCTCCCTCACCACTCATCCTCACCAATGACACGCTCACCAATCACCACTCACCACTCACCCTCAACACTCACCCTCACCACTCACCACTCACCCTCACCATTCACCCTCACCACTCTCCCTCACCACTCTCCCTCACCACTCATCCTCACCAATGACACGCTCACCAATCACCACTCACCACTCACCCTCAACACTCACCCTCACCACTCACCACTCACCCTCACCATTCACCCTCACCACTCTCCCTCACCACTCTCCCTCACCACTCATCCTCACCAATGACACGCTCACCAATCACCACTCACCACTCACCCTCAACACTCACCCTCACCACTCACCACTCACCCTCACCATTCACCCTCACCACTCTCCCTCACCACTCTCCCTCACCACTCATCCTCACCAATGACACGCTCACCAATCACCACTCACCACTCACCCTCAACACTCACCCTCACCACTCACCACTCACCCTCACCATTCACCCTCACCACTCTCCCTCACCACTCTCCCTCACCACTCATCCTCACCAATCACACCCTCACCAATCACCACTCACCACTCACCCTCAACACTCACCCTCACCACTCACCCTCACCACTCAACCTCCCCTCACCACTCACTAATCACCACTCACAATCGCCACTCACAACCGCCCTCACCATTATATTTTTGCCCCAGTGAACGCCGGATATTTCCCATTCGTAGCAGTTTATATCAACTCTATAAGCAACTTATATTAAACAGGAAGCGCGATCCTAAAGTAATTTACAACCTTCGATTAGTCCTTTATGCGATTCAAAGAATCGATTCCTGGCATGTTGGGCGTTTACATTTTGAATTATAGAGTTTCATTTTCATTGTTTTTTTTATTTTTTCAGGAGTTTTTAATTACATTTTGGCCCGGTCAACGCCGGATATTTCCCGTTCGTAGCAGTTTATATCGACGTTAAGCAACTTATAGTAAACGGTAATCGTCCGAATGTAAAGGAATCTACAACCTTCGATTCCTTTGCGCGATTCAGAGAATCGATTCTTGGCGCGTCGGGTTTAAAAGTAATTACACAGTTGTTTTTTCATTGGTATGTAATGTTTAAAAGTTTTCATAAGATTTTTAATGTATTTCCCCCCCGGGCAACGCTGGGTATATCGAGTTTATACGACAAATGCGTGCGCATAGTTTTAACGGGAATTAAAAATGGCGTCCACCCGGCAGCGAATGCGTCGCTACCCGTTGCCAGGGGCAACCGCCGTCCAATGAAACTGCGTATGGTCCGGCGACACACAGACACACACACAGACAGACAGATTTGCGATTTTATATATATAGATTTTGGCATCTTCTTGGTTCTTTCGGTAAAGTCACGTAGAATGGAAATAATAAAAAAATAAAAATAAAACATAATTAAATAATTCTCACGACGTTTCGGCCACAACGCAAGCAGCCGTCCTCAGGTGGAGAACAGGTATGTCGAGAAGACAGAGTCTGAATGACACACCCCAGACTCTGTCTTCTCGACAGACCTGTTCTCCACCTGAGGACGGCTGCTTGCGTTGTGGCCGAAACGTCGTGAGAATTATTTTATTATGTTTTATTTTTATTATTTTATTATTTCCATTCTACGTGACTTTACCGAACGAGCCAAGAAGATGAATCCCTGCAGTCACGAAAGCTTTCAATCGAAATATTTTGGCAGTTCTCAGTTCATTCCGGGTTCTTGGGCAAATTTTGTCAACGACAGATTTCAGGTGACCCCCCCCCCCCCCGACAAGAAGAAGAAGAATCGACATTTAACAATGATTATAGATTATTATTTTTAAATGTACACGTAAAGAAGAAAGAATGAAAACTAAACAATAACCCTATGCGTCCTGACGTTTTTGCCCAGCCTGTATAATACCCTGTCACGTGAAGGGAGACGGCTCGGCGGTTGGTTTAGCCCATCATCACTCGGGGATGATAAAATAGGTACCACTTTGTTGGGGAATAATCAACAACGGCAGTTGCCCACGCGCGCGAGGAGGCGACCAGTCCGCCTGCTGTGCTGCTTTCACCAGCCACACTGGAAGGGAGTCTCACGACATCCGTGCGTGATCCACCAACCCTCCGCTGCTGCCTCCGCAGCAGTGCCGGGCTCTTGGCAAAGCCGTCAAATCTGACGACATCGTGGGGGGCGGGCTAGTTGGGGGGCTGGGGGGGGGGTAGTGGGGGTGGTGGGATGGTGGGGTAACGTATGACTCGGTTTGGTGGGAGAAACGTCTCGCAATGAGCACGCGGCAGAGTCGGTGGTGTCCGCGTGTCACACGTGGAAACGAACCGCAGTGTCCTGTGTGGTGGTGTTGTGCAGCGAGTGTCGAAGGAAAAAAGAATTGCCCAATATGAACTCATCCATTTTTCATCGTGGGACATGCAGTTCTTTTTCCTTTCTTTCTCCAGGGAGTGTCGTCCACACTTGCAGATCAAAAAACACCACACTCACTCATGAGACAAAGATTACGGATCCCCCGCGTGGCCTGAACAGACTGTTGGGGCAAGCGAGTGCAAGCGAGCACCGCCGAAGGCCAGTACGGCACACGATGGCGTGGGTGGCCAGCACCACGCCCGGTCGCCTTTGTCTTCCTAGTGGCGATGTTTACAGGTACTCGTTTAAGGCTGAGTTTACCTAGGGGAGGGCTAGGACCGATTCAAAGAATCGGCATTGGTGTTAGCCGTGAGCGGGAATCTAACTCGGCACGCTGGGTTTATAGCGCAGCGCACTAACCATTGCACGACCGCTCATACACAGTACTCATGCAAGCACTCACCCACGCACTCACTCACTCACCGACTCACTCACCCACGCACTCACTCACTCACCGACTCACTCACCCACGCACTCACTCACTCACTGACTCACTCACCCACGCACTCACTCACCGACTCACCCACGCACTCACTCACTCACCGACTCACTCACCGACTCACTCACCCACGCACTCACTCACTCACCGACTCACTCACCCACGCACTCACTCACCGACTCACTCACGCACTCACTCACTCACTCACCGACTCACTCACCGACGCGCTCACTCACTCACCGACTCACTCACTCACCCACGCACTCACTCACTCACTCACCGACTCACTCACCCAGGCACTCACTCACTCACCGACTCACTCACCGACGCACTCACTCACTCACCGACTCACTCACTCACTCACCCACGCACTCACTCACTCACCGACTCACTCACCCACGCACTCACTCACTCACCGACTCACTCACTCACCCACGCACTCACTCACTCACCGACTCACTCACCCACGCACTCACTCACTCACCGACTCACTCACCGACGCACTCACTCACTCACCGACTCACTCACTCACCCACGCACTCACTCACTCACCGACTCACTCACCCACGCACTCACTCACTCACCGACTCACTCACCCACGCACTCACTCGCTGCAGGTCACAACAACGACACACACTCGCTCACTCGCGAATCGGGATACAATCCAAACTCCATTACGAATCATAATACCGCCTGCGAAATCCCGACTATGTTATACTAGCAAATAGTGTAACATAGTGGGGCACTTTGGGATTGTTTGGCGTTTGGGGGATATGTGCACGGCAAACCGCGATTAAAAAGACAACAAAAATTCCACCCCCCGGTAAAATAAACCACAAATCGCCGTCTGACGCGTGTGCCCTGCAGTTGCATCGCCCCCCAACTGCCTCCCACTTAGATCCTTCACGCGGCTTCCGCTCACCTTTAGCCTCGCGCTCATCACATCTAAAAATAGGGGGACACGACGGGTGACGTTTGATGGAGGCTGAGCCGAGCGAGTGGCGGATGGGCGAAGCTATTTTGCCTCCTGCACTGACGCCACGCGCGCTATGGGTGTGTGTGTGTGGTAGGGAAGGGTTTCATCCGCCTGGCCACTCCGCTGGGCTCTCTTGACCTCTCTCTCTCGCACGGCACGACGCGCAAGGCGTCTCGTCTTGCGCAAATTTTGCGAGTTGGTGTCACGCGCAGCAAAGGCGCGACCCTGCAATTGCTTACGCCCACGTCGTACGGTGCTTTTTCTGCAATATTTTGCTGTCTTTTCTTGGATTTTCTATTTGCACATAGTCACTTTAAGATGTTTTCTTGTTCATGTTTTAGTTTTTTTGTTTGTTGCGGTTGCACCCGATTCAAGAGCCGAATGGCTCACGGGGCTATACATAATAAATGAAACTAGAAAACTTGAAACTTGTCACTGCTCGAGAAAGGGACCTCCGTTAGAAAGAGCTCGACAGAGCAGAATCCCCCCCGCCCCCCATCCCCTACTCTTTCACGTTGGCCAAATCGCGGTGGGAGTTATCCCCACACTTGACCCGATTGATTAAACGCTGCAGTGATACGAATCTATCCTGTACGTTGAAATACGAGTGCACGTGAATGTCGTGTAAGGCAAGGTTGGGTCCATTGCAATGATGCAATGCAGACGTCGTTTGGCGAGGTGCGTGCGGTACCCACGCTTTACCCCACCACACGGCCCTGCGGACCAGTTCACAGACTGACTCTGGGGAATCCACGCATTCTGGCTGGGCGGATTATCCGAGTAGCAAGAGTAGGTACACGTGTAGTAGTAGCTACTACACATGTAGTAGTAGCTACTATTACATGTTGTAGTAGCTACGGGTCCCGCACTATCAAGGACCCCACGCTAAACCCTTTCAAGCCATCAATTCTGGTTCAGTGATTCTGCACTTGCTCTATTACTATAGTACTATACCGCATTCAACTTTTATATAAACGACTGGGTGTCTAAGGTTAGCGATTTGTCGTATTATCTGCTGTATAGCAAATGGAAAAATATAATAACTTTACTATGCAAGTAACAAATTTCTGTTTTAATATATCTGTTTTTGTTATTTAGGCCCCCTTCATAACACGTGCTACAGGCCCCGCACTAGCTTCATCCGGCACTGGGACAGGGGCGGGTTGGCGAGCGTCGGGCGGTGGATCGAAGATGATTCGACTCTCCTTTGCTTCAGCTGCCGCGTTATCGGAAAGATCGAGACCGAAGCATCGGTGTTGCAAGTCCAGTGTGCCGACGATGATGTAATGGTAGCAGTCAACGCAGACAATGGTAATTGTTTTTTTTACCCTTTTATCTGGCAACAAAACTGACACCTATTTTACAAGGAGTCATGTTTGCATTGACCACAATACCTGCGGTCGGAATGCAAAAAAAAACACAACTCTGATAATGTATGCACTGTCCTTGAAGTTGATTGGTCCACACCCGAGACAGCTTTTCTTAGAGCCTAGTCTCACATGGTGTTGGACCAGATGACGCCAAAAGGTGTCAATTTTGTTGCCAGATAAAAGGGTAAAACGCCAATTATCATATTGTGCTACTGGCAAAGGAGGTTCCAATGGTGTAAACGCAAACAAAGTTATCCATAATGGAGGGAGTTTTGTTTGGGAAAGGAGGGGGGGGAGTGAAATCGCGTCAATATAAACGTGTCGTCGTTAAACCCGCCACCATCCGACACAGCCAAAGAGTGAGGTTTGTCACGTAAACAAAACATTTGGTTCAGCACACCAAAGAGGCTACCGAGTGATTGCATCACATGTATCCTTCTATTTAAGACCGAAACAAGATTTATCCTGCACGATTCTGCCTGTCTGCCTGCTGAGGCTGGTTGTAATTACTGGCGAAACGTCGAACTCGAATTGCAAATGTTGTGTATTTACTCTCCATCACACCGGTGTGATGTACTAGTAACGAATTGGCATGTTCTGTTTACTCGACAAAATAGAATTACGAATTGGCTGTGTCGGGTGGTGTCGGGTTTAACGACACATTTACATTTTTATTTAAAGCTTTCGTGACTGCAGGGATTCATATTCTTGGTTCTTTCGGTAAAGTCACGTAGAAGGGAAATAATACAAATATAAAACAATAAAAATTCTCACGACGTTTCGATTGCAACACAAGCAATCATCATCAGGTGTGACATCCAGCGGGCGGTGGCGCAGTGGTTAGCGCCCCCGAGCGGTGGCGCAGTGGTTAGCGCCCCCGAGTTCTATTCCTGGCCACGGCTGACATCAGTGAGTGGAATGACGTGGCCGAAAGTTGCGAGTCCTCTAGGTACGAAGCGACCTTTAACAAACTTCCGCCCGCCCATCAATCTTCGCCAATACCGCATTGACCATCGTGGTGACGAATGGTCAAAGAAATCCCCCGTGAACGTACGGGAGAAATCGATGCATGCACTGGGGAGAGAAGTGAGAATGCGTCTGGAATGATTCATTATATTGTCTTGTGAGCTTTAGTGTCGTTCCTTCGGGCGATAGGTTTTGAAACTAGTTTTTTTTTTATCCAGATGGTTAGACGCTCATCTCTTACAGCGTGAAGGAATTGCAAACACGAACGCTAAACTCTGCACCTGTAGGCGCATTGTGACTCATAAATGGGAGGGATTTTTCTTTCTCTCAACTCAAATTGTCTAAAAATAGGGCATAATTATCAATTGGAACTTTGGTCAGGTTGATTGTTCTGTTTTTAATATTTATTTACGTTCTAGAGTGATAACACAATGCAATACGGGGTTTTCTTCGCTTTGTGCGGGTTCGATTTGTGCGATTTCGCGCAGCATATCTGGCTAACCGATCTCTGCCACGAATTCCCGTGGAACAGCGTTGTCTATGTATTGTGTTGTCTATGTACTGTGTTGTTTGTGTACTGTATTGTTTGTGTATTGTTTGTGTACTGTGTTGTTTGTGTACTGTATTGTTTGTGTATTGTGTTGTCTATGTACTGTGTTGTTTGTGTACTGTATTGTTTGTGTATTGTTTGTGTACTGTGTTGTTTGTGTACTGTATTGTTTGTGTATTGTTTGTGTACTGTGTTGTTTGTGTACTGTGTTGTTTGTGTATTGTGTTGTCTATGTATTGTGTTGTCTATGTACTGTGTTGTTTGTGTATTGTTGTTTGTGTATTGTTTGTGTCCTGTGTTGTTTGTGTATTGTGTTGTTTGTGTATTGTGTTGTCTATGTACTGTGTTGTTTGTGTATTGTTGTTTGTGTATTGTTTGTGTCCTGTGTTGTTTGTGTATTGTGTTGTTTGTGTATTGTTTGTGTACTGTGTTGTTTGCGTCCTGTGTTGTTTGTGTATTGTGTTGTTTGTGTATTGTTTGTATACTGTGTTGTTTGCGTCCGGTGTTGTTTGTGTATTGTGTTGTTTGTGTATTGTTTGTATACTGTGTTGTTTGCGTCCTGTGTTGTTTATGTATTGTGCTGTTTGTGTATTGCGTACACAGACAACCTTGAGCGCATCTTCTCCCACACAAAGGGCTGGGAACCTGTACTTTGTCAACAATGTTGAACGAGATCAAGACGAATACGCGTCTTTGTCAATCCACTGCTTGGGGGTATTGGGGTGGGGGGCTGTTGGCCATACTTCACCACGGCTGATCAACGTGAATGAGTGAACATGAACATTGAGAGGGGCGAGGCACCCAAGATGGGTGAACGTATCGCACGCCACTGATGGCAGCCGTGGTCTGAAATCGAACTCAGGACGCCAGGTTCATAGCAGAGTGCGTCCATAACCAATGCAACCAACCGCTCCACTCTTGGTGATTCTATGTGCAACGAAGAAGTAACCATAGCCCCGAAACGTCGGGCTATGGTTACTTTTTTCTTCGTCTTCATTTAAGTCCCACGGCGTTGTTATCGACGAATGTGCTGAGCGTCTCGTCTGGGGGCGATGTCAAATCAATTTTCGGTGGAGGAGGTGCGCCATCTGCAGGTGACGTCCTTGTTCGATTCCTGGCCTAGGCTCCCATTAAATTTCGATTTAAAGCTTTCGTGACTGCAGGGATTCATCTTCTTGGTTCTTTCGGTAAAGTCACGTAGAAGGGAGGTAATAAAATAATAAAAATAAAACATAATAAAATAATTCTCACGACGTTTCGGCCACAACGCAAGCAGCCGTCCTCAGGTGAAGACCAGGTCTGTCGGGGAGACGCTGTCTCCCCGACAGACCTGGCCACATGAACAAGAAACATCTTAAAGTGACTACACGCAACAGAAAAATCCTGGAAAAAACAGCAAAATCTTCCAGAAAAAAACACCGCATTTCAACGCTGTGTGCAAAAATCCCAGTGGGATGCAAGTCAAACAATAACAACCATAAGACAATGTAGATTAAAGTTATCAGGCCAACTCTATACCACAACAAACAAACATTGCCAGCCCAATCCGTCCTCAAAATCACCAAAATAAAGCCACAACAACAATGTAACAGTGATAATAGGAACTGTGATTCAAATCCAACAACAAACGATTTACATAACATGTACGACCAAACCCCGCAGCCACAGCTGGCTGCATGAGTCACTCCATAACAGCAGGAGCATCAGTAGAAGAATCAACATTTCTCAATACACTTTTAAAGATCAGTACACCACAATCAAAACTCAAGATCATACTTTTCAGCGGTCATCCGGAATTATACATTTGATGTCAGACTATTCTGAATAGCAGTGGCCGCCAGGTGTGTACAACTCCTCTAGAGCAGTTTTGACTGAAGATCTCACAGGTAGTGATCCAAGTTGCAGTTTATTGGCGATAGCATTCCAGATCAATAAAAAAGGCCCTTCCTCCAGTATTTGTACAGCAATAAGGGATGTGAAGCTGCTAAATGAGCGAAGACCTTAGGTCACATTTGTTCTTCGAACAATTTCACATTTGCTCTTTGAACAAAAGGCGTGGTGCTGGCCACCCACCCCCTCGTGCGCCGTTCCAGCCTTCAAAGGTGCTCGCTAACAGCACTTGCCCCGACAGTTTGTTAAGGCTACACGGGGGATCTGTGTCTTTGTGTGTCTGTCGCTCCAGACGAAGGCGACCCGAGGTCGATTCCCGCTCACCCGCAGTCTCCTCCTCCTTCTCCAAGAAGCAAAATCAGCAGTGAAAACGAACGAATCAATGAATGAATGAAACGATGAATGAATTAGTGAGGCGTCCCCAGAACTATCGTCAACGTCTTTGTTAATCCACTGCTGGATGAATCCCTGCCCTACGCCGTGTTCGGTAATGTGGGTGGGTGGGGGGTGGGGTGTTGACCATACTTCACCACGGCTGGTCATATGTGAATTAGTGAACATTTAGGGGAGGGGGGGGAGCACCCAGGATGGATTCACATATCGCTCGCCACTGACAAGACATGCCGCAAACATTCCGCCCATATTTCGTCCTCACTTTTGGATACACCAATTCTTCGGAGCACGTATAGGATTAATTCATATATATGGCACAATAAATAATAGGTACATAATTATTGTTATGGATAGGCGTACCGACTAGCTTTCTTAGTGGTAGTGCCGTACGCCGGTAATTATTCCTCTACCCACCCCTGCCATGCCAAAGTTTCAAATGATCTCGAGTTGGGGGGGGAGGGGGTTCTTGAATTAAAACCCTCGATGGGGCTTTCTGGGAATAATGGAATGGTCTGGTGACACCAACTCTTACGATCAGTTACGTCACTTCTCACTTTCGTAATAGACTCTCAAAGCATCAACAAAGACAAATATCCCACGGAAAGCCTTTAATGGACTATTGATTGGGGCAGGTATTCCAGCAGACAATCCAGCCTCGTTGAACCCAGAATGGATCGTAGGCAGGACCAGCCTGAAGGTTTCTACCCGGCGCAGATGTTCCATTACAGGGGGGTTCACGTTTCACAAGCAGAGGGGAGGGAGGGCATGCAGAGGGGAGGGCATGACTTCGTCTGAAAATAATTAAATATTTGCGTGGAGCGACAGACAAGCAAATACAAAGACCCCCCCCCCCCCCCGTATAGCCTGAACAACACCATCCCCCCCGGTCGTCTTTGTCTCCCGAGTGGCGATGTTTACAGGTATTCGTTCGAGGCTGAGTTTACCTAGGGGAGGGCTAGGACCGATTCAAAGAATCGGCATTGGTGTTGGCCGTGAGCGGGAATCTAACTCGGCTCGCTGGGTTTATAGCGTAGCGCACTAACCATTGCACGACCGCTCATACACAGTACTCACGCAAGCACTCACCCACGCATTCACTCACTCACCGACTCACTCACGCACTCACTCACTCACCGACTCACTCACCAACTCACTCACTCACTCACCGACTCACTCACCCACTAACTGACTCACCGACTCACTCACCTACGCACTCACTCACCGACTCACTCACGCACTCACTCACTCACTCACGCACTCACCGACTCACTCACCCACGCACTCACTCACACACCGACTCACCAGGTACTCATTTGGGGACGAAGCAACCTCGGGCCGGTTCAAATAAGCATCACCGGTATTGACCGGTAGCTGGGATCGACCTCGGGTTCACCGGTGTTCGTAGCGCAGCGCGCTAATCGCTACACAACCGCACACACAAATACACAGATCCCCCGTATAACAGACAGTCGGGGGCAAGTGCTGTTAGCGAGCACCTATAAAAGCCCGGCACGGCACACCACGCCCGGCCGCCTTTGCCTCCCCGGTGGCGATGTTTACACACCGGCACCAGGTACTCATTTGAGGCTGAGTCGACCTAGGGGAGACACCAACGCACACACGTACACGAACATACGCACCCCCCTCCTCCCCCCGCTTCCACTCCGCCCACGTCAGGGTGAAGAGTAAGAGGGGGAGGAGGAGGAAGAAGATTAGGGGGTCGTAGACGCGTCACAAGAGTTGGGAAATTCTTGAATGTTGCAATTGTTTTTTTTCCGTCCAGGGGCAGATAAAAGGGAGCGCACCTCGCTGAGTGAGAGATAGAGACCAGCCGAGAGAGGAGGAGGCCACTTATCGCCAGCGCGCAGAGACCCAGAGACCAGCAGCAGCAGATCCACCGGCACCACCGACAACTTGCAGTACCAGCAGCAGCAGGAGCAGTATCAGTTAGCAGCAGCACTCGAAGCAGCAGCAGAACTAGAAGCAGCTTCAGTAGCAGCGGCACTAGTAGCAGCACTAGCAGCAGCAATAGAAGCAGCAGCAGCAATAGAAGCAGCAATAGAAGCAGCAGCAGCAATAGAAGCAGCAATAGAAGCAGCAGGAGCAATAGAAGCAGCAGCAGCACTAGCAGCAGCAATAGAAGCAGCAGCAGCACTAGCAGCAGCAGCACTCGCATCACCAGCAGCAGCAGCAGCAGCGGCAGACATGAAGCACGTGAGCGAGCTTGGCGCGCAGTACGAGCGCGACGGCTACGTGACGGCGCTGTCCGTGCTGAGCGACGCGGAGCTGCGCGCTGTCCAGGCCGGCTACGACGCCTGCGTGGCCGAGATCGGTGAGTGGCGCGCCACGCGCTCCGCACTGGAAACCCCCACCCACCCATTCCGCTCAACTCGCTCGCCAGGCTCGGCGAGTTCCCCGCCCCGGAGTGCACCTCGGGGTCACGGGCGCCGTCGCGGGGGATTGAACGAGAGTCGAGGTCGCGTCGGAGCGAGATGTCACGGATTCGTTCCGTGACATCTCGCAGCACTAGCAGCAGCAATAGAAGCAGCAGCAGCATGTCACGGATTCGTTCCGTGACATCTCCTTGGTCGGCGATAGCCTGTGCTCAAACGACCATTTGGGGGATTCCACAGTGCACCCATAAGACTGCCGCTGTATTAAATTTCGATTTAAAGCTTTCGTGACTGCAGGGATTCATCTTCTTGGTTCTTTCGGTAAAGTCACGTAGAAGGGAAATAATAAAATAATAAAAATACAACATAATAGAATAATTCTCACCAACATAATAAAATAATTCTCACCAAGTGAGAATAATTTTATTATGTTTTATTTGTATTATTGTATTATTTCCATTCTACGTGACTTTACCTAAAGAACCAAGAAGATGCCGCTGTATTGTTAAGACCCCACTCCCCTCACCCCGAAGGGATGATGGGCTGAGTCAACCACCCCGCCCCCCAGCCCCCCCTCCCCCCCAAGACCTCGAGTCCAAGTGTCGGCTCACTCTTAGTCGCTCTTTAAATATCATACTTCACCAAAACGGTCACCTACGTCTCATCTTTAA